>NW_017308599.1:92820-98926 GCF_000935625.1 Nanorana parkeri | reverse complement strand
GTATAAGATGTATGTAGACTCTATTGGACCCAGGCTTAGGGACCTTTATGTGGATTGTCTGGAGGTGGGGGTTCTGCCCGACTCCTTCAGGGATGCACATGTGGTGCTGCTTCCGAAGCCGGGGAAGGACCCCTTATTGTGCTCATCATATTGGCCAATTGCATTGCTCAATATGGACTTAAAAATACTGACCAAGGCCTGGCAACGCGCCTTTCAGGTGTTCTGGGGTCTCTGGTCAACATAGATCAAACTGGGTTCATGCCGGGTAAGTCCACGGACACCAACCTACGCAGACTGTTCACCAATCTTCAGTTAACCCATGACAGCGTGGGTTCTAGAGCCTTGGCCTCGCTGGATGTGGCCAAGGCTTTCGACTCTGTTGATTGGGGATATATGTGGGAGGTACTAAGAGTGATGGGATTTGGCCCTGGGTTTCGCAGATGGATCAGTATTCTATTTAGCTCCCCCAGGGGGGTCCTCAAAATTGGATCTCTATTATCCGAGGCTTTTGTGATTGAGAGGGGCACCCGACAGGGGTGTCCGTTATCACCTAGCTTGTTCGCCCTGGTGATGGAACCCGTGGCGATTGCTATCCGTTCATCAAGAGAGATCAGTGGCCTAAGAATAGGGGGTATAGAGGAAAGGCTAGCGCTATACGCAGATGATCTTATCCTTTTCCTAGCGGATGCGGGCCCGTCACTGCGGGCTGCACTACGCATTCTAGACACATTTGCAGGCTTTTCTGTGCTAAGGGTTAACTGGTCTAAGTCCCATATAGTCCCCCTAGACCCACAGACACGTTCCAGTGCGGATAGCACACTCGCATTGCAATGGGTGGAAGAAATCACCTACCTAGGAGTCCGTATAACAAAATCGGTTAGGGATTATTACCCACTTAATCTTCTCCCGCTGCTGTCCCAGCTTAGGTCTAGGGTGGAATCTTGGAAACATCTCCCCCTGTCCCTAGTGGGCAGGGTTAACCTGATAAAAATTAAAATACTGCCCGTTTTCTTGTATTATCTGAGATGCTTTGAATGTTGGAGGTGCTCTGATTCGCCGGCGGGACTAATCCACATTTTGTGGACCTGCCCGCGAATCAGACCATTCTGGATCGAGGTCACTAGTTTCATGTCGCAATTTGCTGATGCACCCGTTAGTCCTGATGTAAGCACATGTATTTTGTGACTGACGGAGCGACTGGCACCTACTATTGCGAGACAGACCTTCATGGGAATTTTGTTATACTGTGCCAGGAAGCTGGTGATTTTACGGTGGAAGCAAAGTGCACCTCTGAATGTATCAGACTGGAAGGCTCTAGTGAATTCTTACGTAAACATGTACAAAGCTACGTATCAAAGTAGGGGTTGCCCTAACAAGTTTACAAAGGTCTGGGGAGGATGGGTGGACTTGGCGGATACAGCAAGCTGAGTGCTCTGGGTTATTTTGTGTGAGGGTACCGCATATGAGGGATTGAGATGATGTGTATAAGCGTTTTTCTGAACATGTCCATTCTGTTACTCTGTACAATATGTGATGCCATGTGATGTGCCACTGGTCCGCGGGGTGGAAGGGGTGGGGGTTAGGGAGACACACACTTTTCCAGGGGGAGGGTGGGAGAGGGTATGTTTGTTTGTTTATAAGGTACTAACCCCCATGGATGGGGTTGGCCTGGGGGGGCGGAGGGGTTGCACTTATTGTGTGCTTGCACGGTTGTGTGAGCAAATGTTGTTAAATGTATTACTTGTATAAAACTTTCATAAAAATAATTTTTCAAAAAAAAAACTCATTTTGTTTTGAGAAAGCGTCATGTTCCTTGAAGGGGTCCAGTCCCTGTAAACTTTCCTCTATCTGTAGCTCAAGGTCCCGCATTTGTAAAACCTCTTCCTCCACTATTAGCTTCATGATCTCCAAGCCATGCCCTATGCATTGTTGTCTCCACTTCTCTAAAAATCTATCATTCTGTAAATGTTAAGCCAGGATTACCCTCTCCCTTAAACCTCTTGGGATCACCCCAGCTCTTATATACGATTCTAATGAACCTGGGAAAGTATCTGGATACCCTCCTCAAGGATCTGGTTTTCAAACTACCCTCTTACATAAAAAATACAGGAGACTTACTTCGAAAACGTAATAAAATGAAGATTAAAAAGGGATGTTTTATGGTCGGATAGATGTAGAATCCCTATACACCTCTATCCCCCATTGTTGTGGAATAAAGGCAGTACACGATTATCTTATGCAACATTTGCCACTAGCAGCGCCCAGAACAAATTCCTAGAGGAACTATTGTAGTTTGCACTTAACAACTTCTAGTTTAATGGCCAATATTACAGACAAACCAAGGGAACATCTATGGGGGCCCCCTGGGCACCAGCCTAAGCCTGCCTCCATTTAGGTCTGTGGGAGACTGAGGAAGTGTATGTTAATCATCTGTACCTGAGCCATACAAGGCTCTGGCTCAGGTACATTGATGATATCATTATGATATGGGAGGGCCCACAGGAAAGTTTGGAGGATTTCATGCGGGAGTTAAATATTAACAATAAAAATATACGTCTGACATATACAATGAGTCAGCATGAGATTCCCTTCCTGGACTTGTTAATAAGGATAGAAAATGAGAAGTTAGTAACTAGCACTTTCAGAAAGGAAACCACAGCAAACACTATCCTACATGCCACCAGCCATCACCCACGATCACAGATACAAGGAATACCCACTGGTCAGTTCCTACAGGTTAAATGTAACTGTTCTTTAACATCTGATTTCAAGAAAGAATCTAGTGAAATGTATAATAGATTCAGGACTAAGATATATTCCCATAGAACCCTGAGGAACAGTAGAACTAAGGTTAATAAGAGATAAAGGACACAGATCCTCAGTGTGGAAGATAAAATAAGCGGAGGGGGTTAATAGATGAAGTAATCAAACTACCTTTAAAAAGGCTACACCTCTACCCCATGACTACGTTCTGTTGAAGCCCCAGGAGGGGCGAAACGCGTCAACGGTTCTGTGTCTGTTCGGGTTATCCTGGACCATCGGGGAGCACACTGAAATAACACCGCTGTGACTTCAAAGCTATAATACAACGGATTATCAACCTACCAGACATTGGACAGTCTACACTAATGGGGAAAACCAGTTAGTACCCGATAAGCACTATATGAATTACATTGTCACATATAAAGAAAACTAAGTGTCGTAAGCGTGGAAACTGGATACTCTGTGTATCTCAAACAATGGATCTGAAATCTCACAGCATGCTGGCTCCCTTGTAACCAACCCTGGGTCATCCCGATATGTGAGTGTACACACTGGAGACCTCTGAGCATGAGCCACACATCTAAGGTATCCATCTGAATTCACTGACGGACATTCACCCCGTCCTCATAAAGATTGGACTGATCAAACATACCTTGTACATTAAAGATGGCGCTTTAATTCAAATTAATGGATCAGTGGATTATTTTTGTCCAAAATTAATCTGTGCTCTACATGCTTGATGTTAATACAACGGTATCAAAAGGAGAGGAAAAAATACAAGGTTCATTTTGAACTGTCTCTGCAAGTAATTATTATTAGTAACTGGAAGTCGTGATTAGGCGTTTGTGTAAAGGACTTTCTGGAAATTGAGTACACGCAGCCCAAGAATCAGTCTACAATACCCTTTGCATAGCATTCACAACTGATGGCTGAAAGCCTGTAGGTACTTTATGCAATTACAAGTGAATTCATTTGGACTGACATTCTAGACTTGATGGGCAGCAGCAAGCTCTATATATATATGAAAGTTAATCCATAGGTGTGCTTAAATCCCCGATGGTGGATCTAGGTATAACCCCTCAGGGGTGAGTGAATGCATATGAGTGATAGGACAACGTTGTCAAATTTTAAAGTGGTGTTGGGATATGCTGCAATATTTACTCATGCATAAATGATATATGTTTCAATAAATTAATTTCTATTTTTCCTACATATGGTCTGAAGTAACTTATTTGGTCAGCACACTGGACAGTGTTTGCGACCTCCTCTCCCCCTTTTTCTAGGATATGCCTAGTTACAGACCCACTATTATCCATTATTCAGTACGTTCCGAAGAGGGACATTTTGAATGCATGAGCTTTTAAAATTCCTCCAGGGAATCCCCCTCCGTTTGCCTTATAGAAGATTTCTTAGACTGTTAATAATAGGGACTCAGTTTTATCTTGCATAAGGGAATTAAAGTAGTGTCTTACCTCACTTGGTGCAAGGCCGTGTATAAGATCATTAGGTGTGAGGGGAATCAGACCAGTTTAAAGAATTGGACCAGTGAGGACTCAGTGAGGACTAATATTTAGGTGTAAGGTTAAAGCCAAAAGGTGCAATTTGTGCTGTTGCGTAGTAAAATGGGCTGAAAATCTCGGCTTATACTCGAGTATATACGGTATACTTAAAACGTGGAACCCCAAGGCTTCTAAAAGCCTATGCATATATAAAGTTTGACTAGCAATCCTAGGTCTAGCTGATACCCATATACATTTTAGCAAATTGCATTGTCCAATAAAAAAAATGTGTCTTGAAATGGCTATTAGAAGAACTCAGATGTTGTAGATTAGTTTTGGCAAAAATATATCTTTTAATTACATGGATTCTGACAAACCATAAAACAACAAGAGGCCATTATGCCTCCAGAAGCCACAACAACTGCTGAAAGAGATTTAGACAGTTTACATGTTCTCTCTCTCTGTATATAAATATAGGGGTTGATTTAAAGTCATAGGCTTTTCACTTTGCATGGAAATTTTCACTTAGCTTAGTAAATAAGGTGAAGCTCTTCTGACTTCCCTCATATGCAAGCAAAAGTATGGTTTTTCTTATTTTCCCTGCACATTGTTTAGGAGTTTTTTTTTAAAATGTTCACCTCATTTACTAGGCTAAGTGGAAATTCCCTTGCAAAGTGACCAGCCTATGAAATGCCTGGGTCTCGGAGACTGAGTTAAGTTATTGGGAGTGAAACCAGGGTTCCGTCTGAGTAGCCTCCGCAGTTGTGATCCACAAACGCCTAAACTACCCCAGGTGTTACAGTCTTTTACTAGCTATGGAGATGAACAATGTTCCGGTAATAAGCTTCAGCAGGTTGAATGCTAGGATTTTAATCTGACCAAGGAACTTTAGGATTTTCATGGAGGTAATGGTTGGGTGCTGGTTTTTATCTATACAATGGTCAGTTCTAGAAAACCTATTATGGGGCGATTATTAATTATTATTAATATGTGTAACCATGAGATAATGGGTTCAAAACCCTCCACATGTAAGGCAATGTTTGTTTAATAATTCTTTAAAGAGTTGAGAGTGCAGATTTTTCGAGGAGGAGGCTTGGGATGAATCATTTAGTTTCGGGTTTAAGACTTTAATAAAGTCTGCACATTTAAAAAATAATTAGAATTCAGATCCAAAAGGGGAAGAAAAGTATCAAAAGAGAAAGAAGCCACATATATCTACTCCTTGCTTAGAGTAGAGGTTTTCCCCCTGGGAAGGAGTTGACCTGAGGCAGTGAGAAGACTTAACTGCCTTTTGATAGATCTTGGTACGTTTGACATCAGAATAAAGGAGCAAAAAACTCCAGCTTCTAATTCTTGGTTATGATGCTCTGGACACAGGAAGCCAAGGAGGGCCATCAGAGGGCCCCCTGCACTTGAAGAAGTAGGGGTGCCTTTTCATAAAGAAGAGGGCTTACCACCATATACTCCGAGCTTAAGAGTAGGAGATTAATTTAGTGACTTTTTTGGAACCAAACGATCATACATAGATGTACAGTATTGTAATAGGGGATCGAGTGCAGTGGAAGGGTAGAGTAGAAAACCAGGAGTTAAAATGAAAATCAGGATACTAAAGGTGTACCAATAAAAACAACAATATTTTCCTTTCAGAAGGATCTGTGTTAAGTGGCAGGTAAAGTGAGAATGCTTTATTCACAGTAAAAAGCAGTGGTATACTATCAGAGTGCAGGCTGCTTCTGCGTTTTAAACACCGACTGCAACAAAGCTGCAGACCTTTACATCTGGATTATCCCTTGCCTTTTTCTCATACCTCTGTAAACAGACTACAGTATGTATATATATATATA
>NW_017308599.1:64294-92721 GCF_000935625.1 Nanorana parkeri | reverse complement strand
TATATATATATATATACACACACACATACATACATACATACATACACACACACACACATATATATACACACACATATACTGTGAACATACATACACACACACACACATACACACACTGAGTGGCCAGATTATTATGACCACCTGACGTTTGTAGGCAAATTAGCTATAATTTCGCGCTGAAGTTGCTAGAGGACCAGAGCATTATAAATAGGGAAGCACGTTGAAATGAGTACACCCCAACAGATTTGTCAGAAAACATTTACTTTCCTTTCAGAATCAAAATTTTCTATGGCACACTATACTACAAAATACTCCCACAAATGTGGGCCTTTGATTGCAACCAAGATTTGTTAATTTGCACACACACAAAAAGTATTTTTCCTAACAAATTCATTCAAGACCATGTTGCAAAAATAAATACACCCCAATGAAAGTCATAGGAGCAAAGCTACATTTTCGACAACAAAATCCTAATGAACAAAAATTCAACTACAGGTGAGTATAATCATTTACTAAACAAGTGTCCAGCGGACAGTTGATTATAAAAGGGCGTTACTTGACAAAGAAAACCCCTTCCCAGTTCCTGCTGTCAGCAATGGCACCACATGGAAGAGAAATGTCACAAGGCCTGAGAAAGAAAATACATTTCTTTACACAAGAAAGGTGAAGGCAACAAGAAGATCAGCAAAGCTTTACTTATCAGTCAGAATACTGTAGCAAAATGTTACAAAAAGGTAACAAAGATGGAACTGCAACCATCTCACAGGGCCGTCCACGAAAGTTAACATCTCGACAGGAGCATCTTCTGATAAGGGTTGAAGAAAAATCGCCATGCTAGTTCACTGCAGTTAACTAAAGAAGTAGAAAGCCAAACTGGGGTGATTCTTTCCTGTGACACAATATGGCGTACACTGCAGAGTAATGGCATGCATGGGTGTCGTCCATGAAGGAAGCCTCTCCTAAAGCCCATGCACAAAAAAAGCCCACCTACAATTTGCCAGGGCCCATGCTTAAAAAGAAGTACTACTGGGACTCTGTACTCTGGAGTGATGAGACCAAGAGCAATGTTTTTGGAACTGATGGCTTCAAAATTGTATGGCATTGCAAAGGGGAGGACTACAAAGAAAAATGCATGCTGCCTATAGTGAAACATGGTGGTGGCAGAAAGAAAGAAATATTTCAACATAAAATTATTGTAAGAGACAAAAGGTAAAACTCTACATTCAAGTTAAATTATATATCCCCCCATGTAATAGCAATAAAGTTGTATGTTAAAAAAAAAAGTTATACAAAAAATGAAAGATTCATAAAAAAAATAAAGAAGCATAACATTATTTTTTTAAACGTTTTTTTTAAGTCCGCGCCCCCCTAATACACACGCATATATGCGCCAGGTGCGCCTACGTGCCGTTCAAGATATATATATATATATATATACATATACATATACATACATACATACATACATTACATACACATACATACATATAGATATATCTATATGTGTAAAAAAAGACAAACTTAGTATTGCAGTGTGCAATGATACCTTTCTTATTGGACTAAAATATACATACCGTATTTTTCCGTGTATAAGAATATACTTTTTCTTAAAAATATTTACAAAAAAATGGAGGGGCGTCTTATACACGGGGGGCCGAGAGGAGAACCGCGGTTACGAAACTGCCGATACCTCTGCAAACTAGCCTCATGAGTGAAACTTCTGATTGCCGAGACAAGCTAACAGGTTTCCTCAAATCGTGAGCCTTATGTACCCGACGTCAGCTGATGCTGCGGGGAGCGTGTAGCCAGTGCCCAGATACAACAGGGAGCAGTAATGTCGGAGCATTCTGAGCCCATAAAAATGTCAGAAAACAAAAAAAATACCGGTACCAGTAAGCGGCTGTCTTATACTGCAAAATTTAAACTGGATTTAATCAGTTATGCAAAAGAGCATGGAAAATATTGATTTCTGATCTTTGGGTAAGGAATGTGGGGGGCGTCTTATAGACGGAAAAATACGGTATATATCTATATATAATATCGGCAGCCGGTGTGTGTGTGACTCCCTGGTTGAATTCCCCACACAGCAAAGAGGCATGGCAAACAATGATTTTTTTTCTGTGAAAACACATGTGCAATTTAAACTATATACAAAAACAAATTTAGCAAAAACGACAGAAAAAAAAGACAAAAAAAAAAAAGGAAAAAAAAAAAAAAAAAAAAAATTCATGCCTCTTGGTGACTTACTACACACAGTTTCCCTGATGGACAGCTAGGTGCAACCTTGTGCTGCCCCAAGCACTTAACTCCCTGCAATAACAAACTGCCACACAGGCTATATCTCACCGCACGAGTTGTTTTTTTTCACCACATGGCAGGTTCAAAGTTTCCCAGTCTGTTCAGGCACAGAAGCTGGTTCCAGAAAAGAGCAACCCTCTAAGCAGGCTGGGAGTTTTTTTTTTTTAATAGAGCCCTCAACGATGCCAATACTGGGCATTTTCACACGTACTCGTACCTGCGACAGCCCACCATAGAACCTGCACAGCCACCTGAGTCCTCACAGCCCACCATAGAGCCTGTATAGCCGCCTTGGAGCCCACACAGCCCACCATAGAACCTGCACAGCCCACCATAGTGCCTGCATAGCCGCCTTGGAGCCCGCACAGCCCACCTGAGAGTCCTCTCAGCCCCCCATAGAACCTGCACAGCCAACTGAGTCTTCGCACAGACCGCGCATAGCCCACCATAGAACCAGAACAGCCCACCTGAGACTCTGCACATCCACCATAGACCCCACACAGCCACCTGAGAGTCCACACAGCCCGCCATAGACCTGGCATAGCCACCTAAGAGTCTACACAGCCCACCATAGAAACTGCACAGCCCACCTGAAAGTCCACACAGCTCACCATAGTACCTGTAGTAGTACAGCCCACCTGAAAGTCCACGCAGCCCACAATACAACCTGCACAGCCACCTGACTTAGATTTGATTAGATTTGGAAGCCGAAGCTTGGTAGGAATGGAAGGAAACTTCCACCGTAATGGACCACATTTCTTGACCTGTAAAGCTCCCTGAAATATCTAGACCTGCTACACAAAGTGCCAAGGAGAGTGCCTTACACAGGAGCCAGTGCCTTAAGAACATTACAGGCCATCCCTGCAGCTTCCTTCCAGCAGGGTCCAGGTACAGTCCACCAAAGCTCTGGCAAGGAGAAAACAAATCTGGATAGCTAAGTTCCACTGTGACTGAGCAGCATTCATTAGGGAAACTTCTAGAAGAAGCTTCAGTAGAAATAGCAGAAAAAAAGACTGTACTTTTCGCATAACAGAAACAAGGAGCCCCGTCAATCACCTAAGGAGTTTGAGGGATTATACAGGGCTGTTTTACAGCTTTGATTGATTTTCCAATGTCCAATTACTTGAAGATAGCTGCAAAACCTATGTGTTAAAAAAATGAACTCTCTGTTTTCTGTGATGTACGATAAAAAAAAAAATACATATACCCAAGGCAGAAACAGATAATCCCCTAAATATTGCTAGCACTTAACCAGAGGTCATACTTTAACCACATCAGGGTCTCTAGTCTCTAGCACTTACTAACCCAGTAAAACAGTGTGGCATTAGAAACAATGCTATAAACCATTTACCATGGTCAAAGCAGGCGCATGTATTAAAATTCAGAGGTTCTTCAGAGTTGTTAGAAACTGCCAAGTACGAGAGTCAAATAAAGCTTAATAACCTTACGATGACGTTTGCTTCATTGTTGGTCAAATTAATAGGTACCAACAGTATAACATACGTGTAACAGTAGAAAACCCTGTATATTTAGAAATTCAGATTTAGTGGGGGGAAAAAACCATCTCCTCATGAAAGGGATACAGAATGCCAAAGAACTCACTGTAAGCCTAAAAAGTAGTATGCAGCAAACTGAATATGAATGCCATAAGTACGGTGTCACCTGAGAGGATAACTTGCAGCTTTGGCAGACAAGTGGTGTCCCTCAATTTGCTGTGAGCTGGAGAATTTGAAAGCATGGACTTTTCAAAGCTTGCACTGGGCCTTTCTGGATGTGGGTATGGGTCAAATTCATATGCAGTGCTGAAGACGTGCTACAAGACGAGGATGAGCTGTGGTTAGGATATCCTTGAAAGCTGTAGGCCCATGTTTTTAAAAAACAAGTGCCCACATTCTCAGGGGTTCCCAACTCATCTGTATTGGTACAATATTTGATTATTTAACAAGCTATCAACACTTGAATTTAATGCCCTACGTTTGTAGCATTTGGGTATGGAAATGAGTCCTTCATTTCACAATAGTTGTTTGTGTCAGGTCAGTAAAGACTTTATAGGCACAGCCTTGAGTCTGGAAGAACAGAGGGGACACATTGTCAGGTCAGATGCACAAAATGCAGTTTCAGGGCACACATACAGTGTAAGGGCAGATACACACACACACCCGACACACAGTGTTAGGAAAGAGCACATGAGCCATAAGACTTCTGACATTGGGACCTGCTGCTTGAGTGGGAGGCAAACTGTGAACCTGTATAAAAGGTACTACTGTAGTAGTAGATGAAAAATGGGGTTCCTCCATCCCATGATCTTGTGTACTGAAGAAGGTGCACATTCCAAGAACTAGAGGTATCAGAAATGACAGTGTCAAGGGCAGAACCAAAGAGACGCCTACCCTTAAAGAGCGAGTAATCAAATGTTCTTTTAATACATCCTTGGTGTGCTAGGCACGAAAGCCAAACCATCCTACTCATCAAAAACAGACATAGCGACCATGTGGGACTTATTTGTAAGAATGTCACCAGCACTCCAGAAGTCCTTTCAGGATAACCAAGTGTTCATTTATTAAGAACCATGTCAAATGAAGACGAGTGCTTTCAGGGTCACACAGGGTGCCTTCATCAGGCTTACAATCCCGTGTGGTACTTAAGCTTTAATGCTTGTAAGAGACCATCCATAGCTGAAATCCAGAGCATCAGGCAATTTTTCCCAAAGCTCCATGACAAAAGGGTGTATCTTTGAACTGTAGCTGTCTTGATTAAAAGAGTTGATCCACACTGACATGGATTCACAAATATGAGTCACTGCCAGCAATGGACAGACAATTATTCCAGAAAACATAAAACGGAGACCCAAGTAGGGAATCTATCTGATAATCAAAGAAATTCCTAAAAGGTAAAAACCATCTTTAACCTCTTGGTAGTATGTTTGTTAGGGTGAATGTCTAAAGAATCTACAAAATGGGCCACTTATTGGTAAATTCCCTGTCAAAGGCAAAAAAGGTCCTTCACATTGTCTTTTAACCATCTTGTGGACTCAAGGCAGGTGGTAAGATTGATCCTATAGTAATAGGGGCCCCAGGATCGTCCCTAACAATGGAGCGGTATGGGCTGAGTATTGTGTTTTGTCTTGACTCGCAATGTATTTACTTTTAAGGGCTCCCACTACCTCCAAGTGCAGGGGGTAGCGATGGGCACGTGTTGTGCGCCATCATATGCCAACCTGTACCTGGGGGTGGGAGCGGAGCCCTTTTTTGAATTACTCTATACAAAATTGCCTCAACCAGATTTTAATTTGGCGGCGTTACATTGAGGACGTGTTCTTCATTTGGACGGACACCAAGTCTCTGTTGGATGGATTTGTTGAATCATTGGCGGACAATGATTTCAACTTGAGATTCACTACTAACTATATAGTCAGAAGAGGATCACGTTTCTTGATGTCACCATTAGCTTGCAGGATGATAACTACCTTCTAACTAAACTTTATAGAAAGAAAACAGCAGGCAATTCCCTCTTGCCTGCAAATAGCGCACACCCGCAATTTTTGAAAATCTTCCCTACAGTCAATACTTAAGACTTAAAAAGAACTGTTCTATGGATGTAGATTTTGAGAGAGAAGCAAAGGCCTTACAACATCGATTGCTATAAAGGGGCTACAGCAGAAAGGTGCTGAAGAGGGCATACAATAGAGTACAAACAAAGAATAGGGTGGATATACTATATGGAAGATCGGATAAAGAGAGGGAGGTATCACAAGGACAGACAGTTAAAATGATTACGAAATATTCATGGCATCATGCACTGGTGAGAGAGTGCTTGAAGTGCCATTGGCACCTTCTGGCAAGTGATAATAAAATACAGAAATTTGTTTAAAAAGCCCCGAATTGGTATTTAGGAGAGCATGATCTTTGCTAAATACGAGTAACACAGAGCTTCTACTCACGACTACTAAAAAATATGACTGTGGCGAGGCAGGGTTTTTGAGATGTGAGCAGTGTAACTACTGCCAGTGGTTTGAGAAAGGGAATAATGTGCCCCTACCAAATGGAAAGCAGTGGATGCTCAGGCACACGGTCAATTGTCAAGACGAAGAACATCATATACAGTATTTGATGAATTGTAAATGTCGGGCCTCCAGGCTGGCAAGATCTTTAGGCCGGCCTGGAGGAGAATATATGACCACATGTACTTGACTCAAAACAGCAAACTCACGACACCAGTTAGCCGCCATATAGGTTTATGTCATAATTTTGACATGACTTACATGAGATTCCATGTGTTGGATCATAGTCATCAGGATGAAAGAGGTGGAGATGTGGATAGAAAACGTCTACAGACAGAGGCTCGTTGGATTTTTAGATTAAAATCCAATGTGCCTCCTGGGCTGAATGAGTTACTTAGCTTCAGACCCTTTTTATAAGGGATGATTCCTTTAAAATAGCACTTAAGGGGGGGCGCATGTGCACGGCGCAACCAAGATGGGCGCTTGAGTCCGGAGCTCCGCGCCTCGTCGGCCGAGTGATAGTCACCCCAGCAGTTTCCTGGCAGCGGGCGACCCTACAAGTGAAGACGGTCTTCCCCCGCTCTCGCAGCTGATGGCCGGAGGCTCCTCCAAAAAACGCTGGGGACTCTAAATCTTCTGGCGCCCGTCTCTTCTTCACCTGCAGGCCGCATGTCTCCTTCCACCCAGGACGCCGACGACCGTCCAGACAGCGGTGATCCGGCTCCTGCAGGTAACATGCCTGATGTCCGCAGGTCCCCTGGCTCCACTTCGTCTCTCATAGAGAGAACGCTAGAGGACATGTTCCTGTCCCAACATGTGTCCTCTCCCCTGAGCCTGGGCATGCTGGAGAAGGCCCAGATGCTGTGGGCATGCCTGCCTGTCCTGCATTGCTGTCAAGAATATCTGATTTATTTGATATGGGCCTCAATAAAATGGCCATAAGAATTACTACAGATATCAGATCAGATCTTCAAGCCCTGGGCACCCGAATTGACGCTTTGGAATCTAAATTGGACAATACGGTTGCCCACGCTAACCAAAATACCACCTGTATTCAGGACTTACATGGCCAGCTGGAAGAGGCCCTGTCTAAAATTGACAACAGGTCACGCAATACAACTTTCGCGTCAGGGGGCTTTCTCAAGACCACTCTCTCCGCTATGGAGTCAAGTCGGAAACCGCAAGTCTTCATCAACTCTCAATCCTGGATGAGGCTTCTGTGCCGTTTATATGCTCTTTTTCATATAAACTGGTTATATGATATTGAGTGCCAATTGTTGTGATTGTTGTGTTTTTATATACATGCCATTATAATAGTTCCAGTTCTTATTCCACTCCAAGTGACTTTATTCTCTATAGTTCAGTTTTATACAGACTACAGGGTCACTATTGGTAAAATGTTCATACTTTGCGATTATTGCTATCTGCTGCCTTACGAAAATGTATCTTTAGTTATCTATGCTATGGGGTGGGGCTCGGCCGTTGCAGGTGGCCGTGCGCCTTGGATTTGTTTAGGCCTGGGGCTGTTTTCCCTCTGCCTACACCAATCCCTGTGTCGCCTTTGTGCTGAACTTCTGGAGTATTTTGGAGTGGGGATGACTTCCTCACCCATGTTGCACTGTATGGGTTTTTTTTGTTTCGTTTTGTGTCTCCCCCTGTCTTTTCCCTGTTCTCCTCCTCCTCTCTTTCTTGTTTTTCTTTCCTAAGATCCGGGACTCCGTACTTCCCATATAGGGGGTCCCGGGAGCAAGCGGCAGCTGGCCGCAATTCAGGATGTCCGAGCGGCATAGTGATCGGAGCCGCTGTCATCCTGTCAGTTTTTGGATGACAGCGGCTCTGTAGCGTGGCCGAGCGGGGGATCGTTAAATATCATTGATATTTAACGATCCCTCTGTTTACAGCAAACACCGGAGTGATCGTCTGAGGGGACTATGTGTCCCCAGTTATGAATGAACAGGCTGTGATCTACATCACAGCCTGTTCATTCAAGAATTTATGAATGGGGACTAGCACTCACTACAGAGGCTCCTCCCCATTCATAAACTAATGATAGTAAGATATTTTTACTATCATTAGTTTGTGAATGAATGAGAAGCCTCTGTACTGAGTGCTTCCCATTCATTGAATGCTGGGGCTGCAGAAAAAGAAATTGAGGACTTATGTCCTCAATTTTTTTTTCTATTTCAAAAGGGAAATGTCAGGGGTCTATTTAGACCCCAGATATTTCGCCGCAGCCCCCCCAACAGTAAAAAAATAAAAATAAAAAATTATTAAAAAATAAATAGAAAATGTAAAAAAAAAAAAAATAAAAAAATAAAAATGTAAAAAAAAAATAAAATAAAAAAATGTGTACAAAAAAAATAATAAAAAAAAGCACAACCCCTCCCTCCCCCCACATAACATACACATATTGAGGTGTACGCCATGCACATGCGCTGCAGTGCGTTGTTAGAACGCATCGCAGTGCATGATTTTTTTAATGTATTTTTTTCTTTTAAAAAAAATTAAATTAACTGTGGCAGCGCATGGCAAAGCTTTGTGACGCATTGCCATGCGTTGTGATCTTTGTGTTGCAATAAATATACGCCTGTATCATTTTATCACAACAAACACCAACACAGCGTGAAAACAATTTAACATAAGTCGCTTATTTACAGTTTTTCGTACCGTAATTTTTTTACCTTTTCGCAAAAAGGCGCAATTACAAATTTGCTAATATTTGTTATTTATTAACTCAATACAGTTTTATCTTTTAGATTTAGTCAGAAAATTATTTTTTTTGTGCACGGATACTGATTTTGGTGTGTTTTAGCAATTGAATTGTGTATTTTTATCGGTTTAATATTAATTTGAGAAACATTTGCGCAATTATCGCAGGGCCTACAAATTTAGTATCACCATCTTTTTATTCTACCGGGCCTGCGCTTTCAGAAAATATATGGTTTGGGGGGTCTTTTACAAACGCTAGCAACCCAGCAGTTGAAAATCAAATCAATCAAACATTGCAAAAAATGCAAAAATGGCTTGTCCAGCTGATTTGAAAAATGTTCCGGAGGGCTTGGCAGCGAAAGGGTTAACTACTATCATTCTCAACATGTGGATGTTGTGTTTCTGCAAGTGACGCATTTCCCCATTTCATATCAGCCTAAGTTCTTGCACAAACACTATCCACAGTTTTATCTGGCCAATGCGGTCGATAAGACTAAAGGAGTAGCGATTTGCTTTTCTTTTTTTTTTTGTATAATAAGTTTTTATTGAAAGAAGTTTTCATACAAAAGTACAAAGTACAAAAAGCAGAATTACACATAAACACACATTAAAAGGGAAACAATCAGCCATAGAGTGATCGTAATACATATATCAGTACGTATTTTGCTCAACACATTAAACTTATCCTAAAATCTTGCATTAGCATAATAAGCCTTGAGCCTAAAAGGCTTGATTGCGGGGAGGTGGGAGGAAAGCAGGGGAGGGTATGGGGGTTAACTGGGTGGAAGGGTAGGTGGGGTATGGGGGTGTGAAGTTGTAGGATCATTTCTCACATTACACATAATATATATGATCTGTCATAAGTTATACAGTGGTTGTGCTGTTGCCCATGCCTAGTCATTGAGCTGTAGGTCCCTAAAGTGAACACCAATGACCTAGGTCTTTTCTGTGTTTGCTATTGCAGAGGTTCTTTTTTTTTTGTTTTTTTTTGTTTTGTTAACCCAACTCCTTATGGTCGTCGACTCACCGAAACCTATAACCTCTTCTTGGTGAGGTATGCTGGAGTCGTCTTATAAGCTACCCAACACGCCCATGTTTTCGACAGGCGTTCTGTTTGGTCAGGTTCGGTAAGAGTAAGTTCCTCAATGCAGTAAATCTTTTCCACCCTGTCTAACCACTCCAACAGGGTAGGAGCAGACTCACTCTTCCATTTGGCCGGAATTAATGCTTTAGCTGCATTGAGTAAATGTGGTGTTATGGAACGAGCATAGCGGCCCATTGATCCCTCTGCACCATGAAACAGCATCTCCCAGGGGTCAAGGTGTACCTCTGTTCCCTGTATGTGGAACATCTCATCAGCTACCTGCCGCCAGAAGGGTGTTATTTTGGGGCATTGCCACCATATATGAGCATGTGTGGCCACCTGTCCACAGCCTCTCCAACACAGCGGGGTCTCTGAACTATCGATATGGTGCATTTTCTGAGGAGTGTAATACCACCGACATAACAGCTTATAATGGAGCTCCTGCATGCCTGAGGATCTGCTCACCCCTCTTGAGAAGGCCAAGACACGTGCCCTGCGTCTCTCAGTAAGGGGGCTGTCCAGCTCTTTTTCCCAGATCGCCAAATAGGGCGGGTGAGAGGAGGCATCCAAACGCGACAAGACATCGTACATGGAGGAGATGCTCTTAGTAGGGACTGAATCCGCTGGGAAGAGCAGTTCCAATGGGTTCAGGTCCCGTTTGGATCTCAGTGGTGAGGGGAGTTGTCCCACGAAGTGCGACAGCTGCCCATATCGCCACATGTCCATGAAGAAGGGTCTAGGCGAGCTGCACAGGGAGGAGAAGGGTTTGATTCTCCCTTCCTGTATGACCTGATGTAGCAATAGCTCAGAGCCCTCCTGGATCCATGCGCGATGCCCCCCGTCTAGGAGCCACGGCGGGAAGTACATATGGCCCAATAGGAGCATCAGGGGGGAGTTGTATGACCATTTTTGTTTGGAATGGAGTGCGTCCCAGATGGATAGGGTAGTATTCGTTAGGGGATGAGCTTCTGGAGATAACTTTCTATATTTCTGTGGGATCCAGCAGACCTTCCACAGTGTCGTGCGACTCACTGCAGCCTCCATTTGTACCCAGAGCTTCATTTCCCCAGCATAATGCCAATCCAGGACTCTGGCTAGGGACACAGCTCTATAATATCTCCTAAAGTCTGGCAAGGACACTCCCCCTAATGATTTCGGTCTGGTTAGAATGTTATATGATATCCTCGCTCTCCTGTTCCTCCAAATAAATCTAGATACCAGGGAACGTAATAAAGTAAAATAAGAGGGTGGGACCCCCATGGGGAGCATATGGAACAGAAATAGGAGTCTCGGCAACACATTCATCTTAATGGCATTCACTCTGCCCAACCAGGAGTGGTAGAGAGGGGACCATCTATGCAAGTCCGCACGAATAGCATTCAAGAGGGGCATATAATTGTATTTGAACATATCTTGTAGTTCTAACGTGTAATTGATCCCTAGGCATTTTAAAGAGCGCCGTTGCATGTGAATGGAAATGCATGGCGGTCCCTCCTAACCACCTCAGTATTATCATAGAACCGAAGGCCGGAAAGGACCACCAGGCAGTAACAATGAAACTCATGTTGAAACACACCACTCAATAAACAGGGCGGGAATCCATGCTGCCCTGGACGATTCCTGGAAAATAAGTTACCAGGTACCTAACTTAGGTTTTCCCCAGTCATCATCCAGGGCAGCCTCTGAGAGGATGAGTCTATGGCACTTGGTGTTCCCAGGCGGTCTCCCATCTAGGTACTAACCAGGCCCCACCCTGCTTAGCCTCCGAGATCAGACAGGATCGTGGGCTTTCAGGGTGATATGGCCGTAGACCCTAAGAACGGCCATGCACCACCACCCACAGAATCGAGAAAGAGCTATCGATCTGTCAATCCTTTCAGTGTCTGGGCCAGGTGAGGTTTCCTGTGTTGAGTCAAATTAAGCCACAGGCTCCACTCCTGGTGGTGCCCTTCCGTCAATTCCTTTAAGTTTCAGCTTTGCAACCATACTCCCCCCGGAACCCAAAGACTTTGGTTTCCCGGAAGCTGCTCGGCGGCACATGGGAATAACGCCGCCGGATTGCTAGTCGGCATCGTTTATGGTCGGAACTACGACGGTATCTGATCTTCTTCGAACCTCCGACTTTCGTTCTTGATTAATGAAAACATTCTTGGCAAATGCTTTCCTTTTGGTTCGTCAACCATACTCCCCCTTATTGCTCAATCTCGTGTGGCTGAACGCCACTTGTCCCTCTAAGAAGTTGGACACGGACCGCCGGGGGTCGCGTAACTAGTCAGCATGGAGGAGTCTTGTTCGTTATCGGAATTAACCAGACAAATCGCTCCACCAACTAAGAACGGCCATGCACCACCACCCACAGAATCGAGAAAGAGCTATCGATCTGTCAATCCTTTCCGTGTCTGGGCCGGGTGAGGTTTCCCGTGTTGAGTCAAATGGTATCTACATTTGATATCTACATTCAATAACGATATAGGCCTGTAACTAGGGCAGCAGGTAGGGTCCTTCCCCGGTTTGGGTAGGACAGTGATATGCGCTAGGGTTGTTTCCTTCCGTAACTCCCCGCCCGAGGTGAGAGAGTTGGCATAGCAGGTCAGACGAGGTAGCAGAATATCTTTAAAAGTGCGGTAATATGTAAGAGTGAACCCGTCTGGGCCAGGAGCCTTGCCCGTAGCCATCATATGTAATGCTTTTGTAAACTCCTCCTCTGTAAAGTCTGCCTCCAACTCAGCCTCCGGGAGTGTGGGGAGGTGAGCCTTACTTAAGTACTGATCTATTAGATCTTTCCTGTGCTGCGGCCCAATGGTAGGAGGCGTTTGAGTGTCTGCCACATTATATAGGGTGCGATAATACTCGCTAAACACCTTGGCAATGTCTTGGGAGAGATGTACCAGTTTATCCCCCTTAGTCTTAATTTTGGGAATGAACGTTGATGACTGTTTAAGGCGCAAAGAGCGGGCCAGATGTCTCCAGGGTTTGTTGCTCCACTCATAGTTTCGCTGGCGCATCCACATAAATTTACGGGCTGTGTTTCGGTCTAGAATTTTTTTCAGGTCCTCCCTACACTTTTGGAGCAACTGTTGGTGTGCCTGTTGTAAAGAGCGTTTATGAAGGCGTTCTAGGTGTTTAATTTGTGTCAGTAGGGACTGCATTTCCCGTTCTGCCTCCCGTTTTTTCCTCGTTCCCAGTTCTATCAATCTACCTCTGATCACAGCTTTGTGCGCCTCCCAGACCACAGCCGGCGAGGATCCAGGTAAGGAGTTTTGCTGAAAATAGAGTTGTAATTCCTCTGTCAGCTGCGCTCTGGAGACGGGGCAATTCAGTAAGTATTCATTCAATTTCCAATTATTGGATTTAACTGGTAAGGATGGCCAGGTGAGGGAAGTCAGAACTGGGGAATGGTCCGATAACGTCCTAGGGGCTATTGAGGTCGATTTGACCAAGTGTAGGTGAAGATGATCAATAAAGATCATGTCTATGCGCGAATAAATCTTATGGGTGGCGGAATAATGTGAATAGTCTTTGCCAGACGGGTTGTGAAACCTCCATGTGTCTATTAGTTGTGCTTTGTGTAAGAATGTTTTGAGGCAGGATAATTTACTATAGGAGATTGCTGAGCGGCCTGAGGATACGTCCAAGTGTGGTTCCAATGCCAGGTTAAAGTCCCCCCCCACCAGTAGGACCCCTGAGACAAAGTCCAGGAGGCTGTTAAGCGTCCTGGTAAGAAAGCCAATTTGATTTTGGTTTGGGCAATATATACATGCCAATGTACATGAGGTGTTGCCTAGAGTTCCCTTCAGGAATACAAATCTTCCCCCATCATCCACTTTCATTTCAGATAGTACAAAAGGAGTGCCCCTGCAAACACCAATGGCAACTCCTCTAGCCCTGTTGGAATCTGAGAGGCTATAATACCATGTGGGATAGCGATAAGAGAACAAGCGCGTGTTGGTACAATGCGAGAGGTGTGTCTCTTGGAGAAACACTATGTCGCTAGATAGTCTATGAAGTTCCTTTAAGACCTGGTGTCGTTTGGTTGGGGTGTTCAGACCTCTTACATTATAAGAGGTCAAGTTTACAGTTGCCATGGTGAGTCAGGAGCACCCCTGCGGCACAGCACAATGTGAGATACAGTAACATTCCTACATCGAGAAGACAAACATACAAAGGAGAGGCAGTGGGAGGGGAGGGTAGGAGGGGGACATAGACATACAGGTAGACAAGCAGTACATTTAAACAACATGAAGAACAATTGGTTAACAGCCGATGGAATAGCTGTCAACCACCCATACCTGCTGAGCAGGTGAGTCCAAACGGTGAAACGTCCACTTTAGTGCACGTGGAGCAGGCCCTAGCCCACAGCCCGATATGTCTTTTACAATAACCTTCGATGCAACATGCATCAACCGCAAACGGTAAACTTATGCCGTAAGAGAGAGAAAATTCAAAAAAAGAAAAAAAAAACAGAAAAACAAAAGTTGAAAAGCGATCCGAAACCCAGATGTGTACAGTATCTGAGGTAATGCTCAGACATTTCGTTGAGCTTGCGATCCAACTAACTACCACTTATCCAGTGGTCGTGTGTATCACATAACGGTAAAAGAAAGAACATGAGGACAGAGTCCCGTCTCACCCATGTCCTGCGGATGCTTATGGTCTTCCAGAACGCCTTTTCTTGGATGGTGTGCGCCAAGTTGCAGTCGCGTCACCTGATGGGCCCGGTACCTCGCAGACCCAGCCGGGTAATTCAGGTACAGGGATGTTGAGCTCAGAACAGAAGGATTCCAGTTCCTCCGGAAAGCGCAAGGTGGTAGACCTGCCTCCTTTCCGGGCGATCCGGCTAGCTGGGAAGCCCCAACGGTAGATGATCCCATCCTTCCTCAGTTGGTCCAATAGAGGGCGCAGGGCTCATCTGCGCTCCAGGGTTTCACGGGCCAGGTCCGGGTATATGTGGAGCTGGGCTCCATCAAAGTCGATGGCTGACATCCCCCTCAGCTTGCGGGACACTTCTTCCTTATCCCCATAGTTGTGAAATCTGCATATAACATCTCGGGGAGCCGAGTCCGACAGATTACGTAGGCGCAGCGCCCTGTGGGCTCTGTCAAAGCGTATGGGTGTAGAGACCGGTCTCCCCAGGATAGTATTGAATATACCTTGCAGGGAGGCAATGAGATCCGCGTCGGCCGTAGCCTCCGGTAGGCCCCGAATCTGCAGATTATCCCGCAGATTGCGGTTCTCCTGGTCCTCCACCTTGTAGAGGAGATTTCGCTGCCCCATGGCCATCCGCCAGTTTGCATCACAGAGTTCCCTAATAGCTCTGTCATGTTCATCCAGCCTAGTCACGCCCCACGCGATTTGCTTTTCTAAGGCTGTGCCCTTTCATCTTGAGCTGGAGATTGGGGACCCTGAAGGTCGCTACTTATTGGTGAAATGCTACATTGGAGGACCACCCATTTACATTTAATTTCCTATTATGCCCATAATAATGCCCAGCTGACGTTCTTCCGTTCTATGTTACAAACCCTCCTTCCTCATGTGGCGGGTAATCTGATCTGTGGGGTTGACTCTAATATTGCCTTAGACCTTTGCATAGATCTATCGCATGGGGACAGATATCATGCTAAGCGTATTTCCAAGTTGGGTACTGGTTTGGCCCGATTATTACATTCCCACTATTTGATTGATGTTTGGAGAGAGCTGAACCCCACTGCGAAAGACTATACTCACTATTCCCTGGCCCACTTGAGTTATGCGAGGATTAACCATCTCCTTGTGTCCCCTTCGGTTGTGCCCTTGGTCGCCTCCTCTAAAAATTTGAGAAATATCCTGGTCAGATCACTCTATGGTTATCCTATCGATGTCACACATGAGGGACCCTGATAGGTCATTTTGTTGGAGGCTGAACGAATCACTCGAGTGATCCGGCCCTGTGCTCCATGTTGGAATCTCAACTCACTTTTTATTTCCAACTCAATGTCACACCTACTGTGTCCCCCATAACGATCTGGGCAGTGCACAAAGCGACTATCAGAGGTTGGCTTATAGACTATGCCTCCAAATTTAAAAAACAGGCCCTGAAGCGCATAACCGAACTGAATGCTACTATTCAAAAATTATCCTGTAACCATAAACGCACTCAGACACCTGCTCTACAGCGCAGCCTGGAAACTACCCGCTTAGAACCTAACATGCACACTGACTACGCGCACTGAAAAGAGCTTTCGTTGGACGGATAATAAATTCTACTCAGAGACAAAATTGGCACCTTGCTTGCGCACAAACTCTCCCTGACTCCTCGAACACACTCTGCCCCTAGAATACGTTGTAAATCTGGCATATATTCCCTGAATCCCAAAAATTTACTTTTTTTCCTCTCTATATAAAAGTCCACCCGCGACCCCCTCCTCGACACTGGAATCCTTTTTCAGGGACTCCTCCTCACCTTTCTGTCCCCGGAAAATTGTCAACTCATGGAGGAACCAATGTCACCGGCTGAAATAAGACTGACCATAAAACAGGCTAAGAGCTCTTTGGCTACGGACCCAGATAGTTCCTCCGCACTGTATTATAAACATTTTGCGGATACTCTGGTTCCCCATCATTCCTCAATGCTCTCCATGCTGGAGCACCTTAGGACCCGGACCTGAATCGAGCCTTTATTAGTGTGATACCTAAGCTGAATAAGGACCTGGGTGAAATCTCCAATTATAGACCTATACATTAATAAACAATGACCTTAAACTTTTGACCAAAATTTTAGCTAACCAACTAAACATTTTTTGGGCTTCCTACATGCACGTGGACCAAGTGGGTTTTATAATGGGACGTCAAGGCCCAGACCAGATTAGGAGGGCAATTGATATTATTTATCTTCTACAATCTAACTGGAATGGTGGGTCCTGGCAGGAGGGCATGTTGTTATCCGTTGACTTACAAAAGGAATTTGATTCGGTTTCCTGGCTCTATATGTTTACTCTACTGAAGCGCTGGGGTTTTGGCCCATCTTTCCTTAGACTACTGCTCACTCTATACTCTAACCCATCGGCACAGATTCGTATCCGAGGCTATCTGAACCCTTGGTGTTTTTACTGGCACTCGACAAGGATGCCCCTTGTCGTCATTGCTCTTTGCATTGGCGATAGAACCCCTTGCCATTGCCACCAATGTTGATATCAAGGGGTTATCTGTGGGGGAGTGGAGCATAAATGCACACTTTTTGCAGATGACCTGTTGCTCTTTGTTACATCTCCACTTATATCTGTCCCCAATGTTCTAAGGGGTCTATTCAGACCCCTTAGACCCCTATATTAGACCCCTTAGACCCCTATATTAGTAGAACCGAAGAGCTGCTGTACGGGCTATTCACTATAGCCCGTACAGCTCCCGAAGTCGGCCGAGCGGCTCAGTCGAGCCGAAGGCATATGCTTCGGCTCAACTGAGCCAAGGTAAAAGCCGAAGCTTTTTTTTTTTTTTTTTATTCTGACACGGAGCCGTGTCAGAATAAAAAAAAATCCGCACAATCGTTTTCTATTTATTTTTTTCTACTTATTCCGTATAAACGGTGGTGTATGCAATCGAATACGCCACATGGGGGGATATCTCTCCTCTATCCACTCTTTTTAAATTCCTCCTCCAAATTGTTGTATATGCTTTACTGGGAATTGCAGACTGAGCTGCCCTTGGAGTTGTGCCATACCTGTTGTTCCAGGTTGTCGAAAGGATGGCTAAACGTATCCCTGATAGAAGCTAATTATAAAGTCTTCTCGCGCTGGTATATGGTGCCCTCCAGACTGTCGGCTATCTACCCTGGTCAGTCACCTTTATGCTTCAGGGGATGCGGGCTTACTGGAACAATGTTGCATACTGGGTGGGAATGCCCATGCCTCTGCCCATACTGGAATAGACTTTATGCCTTGATTTATAAAAGGTACTCAGGATCTGCCCACCCAGTGACCCACAGTATGTCTTATTGAATTGTCCAGTCCCCGGTCTATCCAGGTTCGAAGCTGAAATATTGTCATTCTTTTTTCTGGCTGCCAACATTTCCTTAGCACAGGCCTGGAAATCCCAGGCCGTTCCGTTCAGACAAGTAATTTCTAAAATTGTCGTGGATAAAATGGTACATGAGAAGCTGAGTAGCATCCTCAGTGATACCCGAAGTAAAATTGAACGGGTATGGGACCCGTGGATGCAATACTTGTATATTTCTGAGTCTCCTTAACCAAGAGTTTCTGTTACAATACCGATTTATATTCGCCGTGTCCCGAATGCCTCTCTGATCTTTTTCTATTCTTTCTCCTTTCCACACTTTTACCTCTCCCCCCCTTATTGGTCTCCTAATATTGTTATTTTGAGCTCACTATGTGAAGTTCATTTTTGTTTGTTGCTTTGTGAGCATCTATAATCTGATTTGTCAAGAAAGCCACTACTATGCAGATTCATGACCTTTGACTGTGTAGCCGTATTTGTCATGCAAGATACTTTGTGTATTTTATTTCCTTGTCTTTTTGAAATTTTGATAAAAACTTTGTGATAGTAAAATAACACTTAGTTTGGAATTTAGTGGGATGGCATTGCTGCACCTTGATTTTAAACCCATTCTGGAAGGGGTTCATGTTCCGTGAGATTATTGTAATAATAATAAAAGATGGCTGTATAAGAAATGTATTAAAAATTGTATCATGGATTTGATCAATATGTTTATTTAAATATCTGCCAGATCGTTATTTGTGTTGGCCTTCCCGTGTATTGAGACCCCTGGCCCGGGGGTGGTACTAGCTATGGGAGACGGGGGGCGTCTCCTCCTGTTTCGGGGACCCTGGTTTTCCTGTCTCTGCCTTGGTCGGGCTGTGGGGTTCGGCGGGGCCGTTGTATGCAGTCGTGGGTGAGACCTGTACGGTGTAGCTGTGCGGCCGTGACTGCATCATGCTATGTGGGAAGAGGGGGGCGTGACTGCCGACTTACGTCCTCGGTTGCTGGGGAATAGCTCAGTCCAGGCCCAGATATGGACGTAGGCGCAGTGGGTACCCGCACCGCCGATGACATCATATGTAATTTACATGCCTGACGTCAAGTCGGTGGTGGGGATCATAAGGGGGAGGGGGAAGCAGAGCTATGTATAGCCACACTTTAATGATTGTACATTCTTATAAATATTTTTTTCAATTAAATATATATATGTACATATATTTATATCTTAAGTGGTAATTCATGGAATATATATTGGAAGATATCCTTAAATTAGGATCTTCCTCTTTATTTATTATGCATTACTATACCTATTATTAATTGCTTTATTGACATACACCTTTGTTACACTTTTACTTTCATCCACATTAGTTATTTTCTCTGGTCAGTATATAAGAAAGGGGGATTTTGGATGGATAGTCTTTAATCCAAAAGGTGGATATACCACTTTTATTGTACTATATTCACGTGTGGGGCTTGTCAAATAGTGGGCTTTACTGTCTTTACCTGGATATATCTAGCTTTAGGTCTAGTTGATTTCTGGTATATTATATTATTTAAACTAGGGCAAGGTGGTTAATATATAGGATGCATACCACAGAGAGGATATTCAATTAACCATTAAGATTTGATCATTAGCGATATTTTGTGTGGTTTAACAGGTTTGAATAAGGAAGTTTGCATACTCAAAGTCTCTTGCCTTTGGTGGACACTAGAGGCTTACTCAAAAAGTGACAAGTGAATTGGCTGTGCGGGTGTCCTTTCCACCTTTGGTTCCGGTGTCCCCGGCTCGGGTGGGATAGGAGTTTGATTGGAGGCTGTTCACACCTCTCTCTCCCTCTCCTGTGAAGTCCTTCTTGGACACGGGGTGTCCTGGTAAGTAGTGGGTATCTATCGGGCGGGGGGGCCTTATGTCCATTGGTTGGTCGCCACAAATATTAATTTATGAAATGGTTATAATGAATGTTATAAACCTATTTACATATTATGGATTGAAATGTAATTGTAAGTTGTTATTATTAGATTGGTTACCTCCATCCCCCTGAGGAAGAGCGAAGAATAGAGCGAAATGTGTCGAAATCTATGTCTGATACGCAAGTTGGCCAGAATACCACTATATGAGATGACTAATTTTCTGAAGGAACTGGATATGCATTTATGAATTGTAGTTTATATTTTTCTGGCGGTGCATACAGGCTTAAATGGGGGGAATCATGCTTTTATGACAAAAAACTTTTTAATGCAATCATGTTAAAATAATTTGAAACAATAAACCTTCTGTGACTTTACTTGTGCAATGGTTATGACATCTCATTAAACCCTAACTTTTGATTGTTATACATGTACGATCAAGTCACTGTAGGTAGACAGTGAAAGGAGACCGGAGAATGGTTGATCCACAAAGTGCTTGAAAAGGAGAGGCAGCAGTGGGAGGAGGCTTCCTCTGGACTAAATGGCAGGAAAAAAAGCCGCCGAGCATGCAAGCAACACTCCACCTAGCTGATTATGTTAGTGCTCAGCCTTAAAGTGGTTCTAAACCACTTTAAGGCTTTTTTTTTTTTTCTGGGCGACAAGAGATCCTGCAAATACAGTATATGTTTATACCAAGTAAAACATACTGCAATTGTTACAAGTACATGGCTATTATAGTTATGTTTTTGTGATATTGTTTATATTTATTATGTAGATTGCTATAGACTATTGACACTATTATATCAAGTATTGTGTCGACACCTGTCTGGAAGGAGGAGGTTCATTTCACAAAACACATTGACTGTACATCAAGCCTATGGACATGTAATTGGATAAAAAGACTGCAAACATACTTTCAGTCTTTGTGTCATATATCTTAAGCGCTCCGATTAAAAGTCACATGCATGGTAACGGACTCTAATTTTAAGATAAATGCTCAAGCGTTTCAATGTGGAATAATCCCTCTGGGAATTCCACAGAGTTTACTCAGAGAATATTAATTTGGAATAAATCCTGCAGATTAATGGGTAAAGAAATGGATGGGATGTAATTATGATGAATGTTATACTACCTCAAAAATTCCTATAGCAAGAAAAAATACAAATGCCAAACACTGTCCTAGGCTTACCTGTGAGTAATATTCTATTATATCAACTACAATACACATTTTTCTCCCAAGAGGATTTGTAACTAGAACACTAAGGGCTAGTTCACACCATCCTCGAATGTGGCTGGAACATACTGGATCGCATTCCGGGCAGCTCACTTTATTTTGGGGGCGCTGCATTGAACTCAATGACATAGGCCCCCACGCCCTCCGGCTGCAATAGTGCACACACTATTTTTTCTGACCGCACCAGACTGGAACGCAGGCACTGATGTGCCAAGCGTTCCCATGTAGTCGATCACATTGCGGTTGGAGGGCGTTGCTGCGTTGCTATTAAGTTCAATTCACCGCCCGCCCCAAAACAAAGTGAGCCGGCCGTGAGGCGATCCAGTCACAATTGGGCCGGAACGCACTGAGGATGGTGTGAACTAGCCCTAAGATCTTTGTCCATGCTTACATTTTCAATCTAAAGTGGTCTGTTTGCCTAGTCAAGAGAAGGCTACATTCTTTATTGTCATTGTTTTCACATCACACATTTGCACAGAAAGAGTAAAATTCTCCTTTGATTTAATGAACCTTGTGGGTAAACAACTTTAATCTCTCTCACTATCTGATGACAACCATGCAGCCCTGTATCTACAAAATGAACTATACATTATGTAAGGGTGAACATTTAAAAGTTGAGAAGATGAAAGACATGCCCAAAGATGAACTTTAAACGCATGACTCTAAACAGTTTACAAGTTTATAATGCACAGGTTTCTGGCAAGAGTATTGTTCTTTTATTTACCTAAGCTCCTTTTGCTAGGATCAAGAAATTCCAATGGGTATGTCTGTCCAAAGCCTGGGACCCTTACATCAACTCCCTCTGGAGAAGCTGTAGTTTTGGTTGTGGTATTATAGACCAACCTGAAAAAGAATGTTGCAAAACAGTCTTTTAAGATACTGTGAAGCAGCAAAAAAAGTCACAGGGTTATAGGTTATCAGCACACAACTTATGCACTATGAGAAAAAAAACCCACAAAAACTTTTAGATAAGCATATTGAAAATAGAAAACACAATACACTGAAAGAAACCTGATGAGTGTAAACGGTGAACTCTCCATGTCAATGATATCTCAAAAGTTGTCAAAAGAGGTTAATTGCTCTAAACCAGCATTTTTCAACCTTTTTACTTAGCATTACAAATTTTGACGTAACCAACTCTAAAATGTAAAAAAGTAAATAAAAATTAACGGCATGTGCCATCTCAAAAATCTATAACAGACCCTTATCCCAGATAGGGGTCTGGTATGAATTTTAAGGGGGGACCCCACGCAGAAACCACAAAAAAAGAACTAAAACTTAAAGCCAAGCAACACTGTTATTGTCTTGGTGGGATTTCGAGCCAAGAAATCTTCCTGCTAATGTTAAAGTGGACTTATTCTACAATATGCTTAAATAATGAGAAACAATGGTCTATGCTTACAGATAATGCCATGTCCATGAGCCCCCAATAAACAGCTTTACTAAATCATGGCATCCATTTAGTCCATTCTTCTAGTAGCCCATCAGCATATTCTACAGTTGCTTGCCAAATTAATCTTAGATGGAAACAATTCAAGGAAAGGTAACTAATGTGTTGATGTGGAAGGTGCATAGAAAAAAGCATATGAGTGCAAGCCATATTTTCAAAATGGAGATGTACTGTGTATAATTATTAAAGTGACAATAAACCCTCAGATTTTTTTACATAAAACAATACTTTAATGTGTGCCTTACTGTAATCCATGGTTGTTTCCCTTCTCTTTGCTGCTCTTCCTTTTAAATCTGTTCTCATGCTGGGCAGAACTTCTGTTTTGCAGCAGACTGCCTTGTCTCTGGAATGGATACATGGTGTCTGTGTGTAGGTTTGCAACCTGAGCCAGCACTACAGGAAGAGGCACTCAGCTGCAAAAGGGAAGTTCTCCCCAAGCATGAGAAGACATGAGGATTTAAAAGGAAGAGCAGCAAAGAGAAGGGAAACTACCATGGATTACAGTAAGGCACACATTACAGTAATGGTTTATGTTAAAAAATCTGAGGGTTTAATGTCACTTTAAGAGAATACAATGATTCATGGTCAGCTCTTACTTGGTTTGGACATCTACAGGGCTATTCACAAAAGGGTGTTTGGAGAAGGCAGGAGAAGTGAACAATCTAGGACAAAATAGCGGATTTGGAAAAATTCTCCAATTCAGCTCACTTTACAGTTCAGCTATGTTGTCCTAGATTGTTCACTTCTCCTGCCTTCTTCAAACTCTTCACCCTTTTGTGAATAGCCCTGTTAATCTACAAATTCTGCAAGGTGCAGTCCTGGCCAACAATATTTGATGTACAACAACTGAGGCTATTCTTGCCCTTCAGTTGGAAATAACTGCTTAAGTGGATTGCACTTTTATATTTCTTGAACTTGTCCCTAAAGGACTTGTAAACTTCAACAAATGATGATTCATCTTATTTGGTTGATGTAGATTTTACGGCTGAGGTAATGGATCAATCTCTAGTTGATCTCTTTTAGTGCACAAAAAAAAGACAAAAAGGTTTTGGATGCAAGGAAGGCTGAGTTAATTATCCTGTTTTAAAAGGAAATATAAGAAAAGGCTCTTATATATTCTTGTTGTTGATGTAATGACACAATTAAAGATTTTCTTCACAGTTACGGTAATATATGCTTAAAGGCTCCCTGTAAAACAGTCAGTCCTGAAAGAACATCATTAGGATTTTAGATAGGCATTTTGAGTGATAGATGGTAAGTTGTTGTCCAAAATTTTTTAATCCAGCAGTACAGGAACAGGAATCAAGCCTTTTTACAAAAAAGCTTAATTTTTTTACATTTTGATTCATTTCATTGTTTAGGCCTGCGGGTAACAGGGTGTTGAGTCTGTAAACCCACATTTTTCTTTCTGCAGGAGTATTTTGTCAAAATCTCCTCTTCTTGATGGTAGGTTCAAGGCATAGATCCCCTTTACCCTCAGGCCTTCTAGGGAGGAATTATGATGGTCTGCAAAGTGTATTGCTATGGGGCTATCCATGTCTTTATTCTTTAAATCCCTTAAATGTTCTCCTATACGTATGCGTAACTGTCGTTTTGTTTTCCCAACATATGCTTTCTTACAAGGGCATTCCAGCATGTATATTACTTTCTCTGTATTACAGTTAATGAACTGGGTAATTTGATATGATTTTATTCCCTCTGAATCTTGAAAATGTTTTGTATTTTCTACATATGGACATATGTGGCATTTACCACAGGGATGCATTCCTTTTATTTTGGGTAACACTGATATAAATGAATTATCTTTACTTGGTCTGTATTCGGAATTTACTAGATGGTCTTTCAGGTTTTTAGCTCTCCTTGCTGTCAGAAGTGGACGGGGGCCGACTATATCGGAGAGTGTCGGGCATAGGTTAAGAACATGCCAATGTTTTTCAAAGATTCGTCTCAGCTTTGGCAAGCTTGACCCATATTGCATGATCATTCTCACATGATTTGCTACCTTTTCTTTCGGTTCTCCCTTCTTGTTGTTTTTACCCTTTAAAATCTCTGCCCTATTCTTCTTTCCTACTTTTGTTTTACTTGTTCGGAGGGTTCTGTGTGAGTATCCCCTCTGTCTTTATGTTCAGTGCAGTTCCTTTTAATTCTCAGGAACTGTCCTGTGGGGATTCCTTGTTTGAGTGACAGGGGGTGATGGCTATTTGCATGAAGAAGTGTATTGGCTGCGGTCTCCTTTCTGTAGGTTCTCGTGGTCAGTCTCCCCGTCCCAAACCTAATCATTAGGTCCAAAAATGGGATTTCCCGATCACTGGAATTAAACGTCAGTCTCAAATTTCGATTGTTGACGTTTAATTCCGAAATAAATTCTTTTAACATTATCCTGTTTTAAAGGAAATATAAGAAAAGGCTCTTGTATATTCTTGTTGTTGATGTAATGACACAATTAAAGATTTTCTTCACAGTTAATATATGCTTAAAGGCTCACTGTAAAACAGTCAGTCCTGAAAGAACATCATTAGGATTTTAGATAGGCATTTTGAGTGATAGATGGTAAGTTGTTGTCCAAAAATTTTAAATCCAGCAGTACAGGAACAGGAATCAAGCCTTTTTCCAAAAAAGCTTAATTTTTTTACATTTTGAATAGACCGAATTCAGACTCTTTTTGACCCAGAGAGACAAGAAGTCAAGGAAGTCCAACATTATGTCAAAGAAGATTTGACCTGATTTCTGCTAGTTTATCATCTAGCTTATGTCCAGCAAAACTGTGGAGACAATTCTCAGGCAATAAAGAGCAGCATTTGCATGAATAGAAAAACCTATCCAAGCAAAAGGAAAAACATATAAAAGACACATAAAAGAACCTTTGCATGGCAGAAAAAAAAAGGAAGAGTTCAGTGAAACTGAAGATCCAAGAATCCTCTTACAAATAATGGTCTAAATGAAATGGTCTAAAATATATATATTTTTTTAATTACATTGTTGTAGCAGTTTCCAAGTGCTGGAGATGTGGCACTGATGTGGGCTCTACACTTCTGGTGGGGACTGTCAGCTGATCCAATTCCCCCCCTACCCACGTTTTTAACATTGTCTCCCCATTGTCAACCCTCATTCCTCCACACACACACACCCCCCTCCTTCCCTGTGAGGGAGTGCTAACCAAAAATGTAATACCGGGTCGCGAAGACTTGCATAACCTGCTAGCATACGGACAATATCCAGCATAGAGCTCACTCCCTACTACCTGAAGTGGAGCGGCCACAAACACTAACCACTGGTGATTATGATAACATATCTTGGCCCTGACTTAAAGAGTTTTTGTTCACACCAACATAACTTTTTTCTCCCTTAAATATTAATATCTCAATGGCTGTCAACACATGTAGTTTAACATTTACTTGCATGTAAAATTGTCAGAACAATTGAATATATTGCAGCTCATCTGTGGTGGCAGCATTCAGTTTAATTTTTCGGGCTGTAGTGGGCGGGTGCAATAGCCAGCCTGCTATTGCAATTTGAAATATCCAATAGGAGACTGACCCAGTAATAAAGTAAAAAAATATATGTCACAAAATGTTTACAATTCACATTATATTAAATCTATTAACCTAATTAAAATGTCTGACATAATATATACAAATTAAATTATATATATATATATAAAAATAAATGTGGGAAGTGTCATTTTCAGTTTCAGCCTGACAACTTTTGTTGCAGGAAGTTCATTGCGGTGCTATTCATTTCAATGGATCCCAAATGCACTGGAACGCACGGTACTGCAATGCCCTGCATTCCAGTGCAGTGCAATTTCAAAAAATGTGCGTAATGTTTTATTGAGAAATAAATTGTAGGTCTGTAACACTGCATTTGTGTATTTTATTTTAAATAAATGACGGTACTAATTTTGTTTCTTTTATTCGATTATTCATTTACCACTTCAAGACTAGGTGTTTAGACCCCCTTCCTGGCCAGGCCATTTTTCAGTGTTCAGCGCTGCGGTACTTTGACTGACGTTTATTCCGTCATGCAACGCTGTACTGAAATTAATTTTATACCATTTTTTGGGGACAGATAGAGATTTCTTTTGGTGGTATTTAATCACCCCTGGGGTTTTTATTTTTTATTATAATTAGGAAAAATTACAGAAAATTTGAGAAAAAAAGTTTTTTTTACATTATATTATGAAACATTTACTATTAACCAGTTTTTTGGTAAAATATAAAAGATCGGGTCACGTCGGGTAAATAGACACCAAACATGTCAAGCTTTAAAATTGCGCGCACCCGCGAAATCGCAGAAAAATACCATACCCAAAATTGGCCATAGGCGGCACTTTAAAAGCTTTTACCGCTCATCAGTTAAGACCTCGTTCACACATAGCGACATACCTTTGCAGCGGCCGGGATAGCGCGACTTTCGGGGCGATGATCCAGCGACGGTAGCGCGACCTTCTCAGTCGGGCTCCATAGAAAAAAAGCAAAATCCGCCGAAAAAAGGGTCCGGTAGAAGCGACTTGCGACCGTGACATGGAGTTAAGACAGCTCCATTGAATAGCATTGGCCGGCGACTTCGAGTTGAGCGGACGTCTAAAGACGCCCGCTCAGATCTAGAGAGCTCCGGGCCGGCCGTTTTTCTACTACGGCCGGCCCGGAGGCAGTTAAAGAGAAGAAAATTGTCTAACTAATCATTTATAAAAATAATGGTTAGCTGCCCTATTTATCTTCCTTACAAGATATATTCTGTAATTTACTAATTCCCTTAACCTCCCATGTAATGAAGATAAAGAGAGAAAGACATTTTGTATCCCAAACTGGTAGAGAAGCCTAGTGACGACCATGGCCACTTCCATAGATTCAAAAGAGTGAGTGAGCGAACCGAAACCTAGGACAGCAAGTGTGTTATTTACAGCTTTACCTTGGAAAAAAAAGATAAAACAAATCTAAGGACTGCTAAACTGAAATATATTAGGGCTGGTAATGATTCAAAATTTTCTGTTCGATTAATCAAAATTTTTTTTAATCGATCAATTTCGATTATAACGCACATACAGATCCAACTACATTGGCCTACACACACACTCAAACAGTATGAGGGGAATTTATCAAAACTGAAGCAAAAGTATCTGGAGCAGTTGCCTATGACAAGCAATCAGCTTCTCTCTTCAGTTAAGGTTTAAAAATAAAAGGTGGATGCTGATTGGTTGCCATGGGTAACTGCTCCAGATTCTGTCTGCTCCAGTTTTGATAAATTCCCCTCTATGTATGTTATGACTTTCAGGGCTAGTTCCAGCCCGATTCGTGCTGGAACGCACTGGATCGCATCCCGGCCGCCTCACTGCATTCTGGGGCGGGAGGGGGCGTGTTGTTGCATTAAAGTCAATGGCAACGCAGGTACGCCCCCCGGCCGCAGTGTGATCTCCGGAACACATAGCAAATCAATGTCAGTGTTCTGGTCTCTCTGGGCCCCCCAAACTGGCGGAACACCAGGGCCTGGTCGCAAATGCGACTGATGCAGCCCTGGTAGTTTCGCCAGTGCCGGTATCTGCGTTTAGTATTGGGTCATTTTCACGAGTACGAGTACTTGTGATAATGCCCAGTATTGGCACAGGTGCATCCCTACTTAATATAATGTATTGCTGGGACTTGCCGTCCTGTATAGTTGGTGGTATTCAGCATTGCTGTATAAATCATTATACATCAATGCAGAACACCACCAGCTATACAGAAGTCTAAGCAATACATTATAATGTAAATTAGAATACCCCCAGTTTAAACCCCCC
>NW_017308599.1:59959-63953 GCF_000935625.1 Nanorana parkeri | reverse complement strand
TAAAGACGCCCGCTCAGATCTAGAGAGCTCCGGGCCGGCCGTTTTTCTACTACGGCCGGCCCGGAGGCAGTTAAAGAGAAGAAAATTGTCTAACTAATCATTTATAAAAATAATGGTTAGCTGCCCTATTTATCTTCCTTACAAGATATATTCTGTAATTTACTAATTCCCTTAACCTCCCATGTAATGAAGATAAAGAGAGAAAGACATTTTGTATCCCAAACTGGTAGAGAAGCCTAGTGACGACCATGGCCACTTCCATAGATTCAAAAGAGTGAGTGAGCGAACCGAAACCTAGGACAGCAAGTGTGTTATTTACAGCTTTACCTTGGAAAAAAAAGATAAAACAAATCTAAGGACTGCTAAACTGAAATATATTAGGGCTGGTAATGATTCAAAATTTTCTGTTCGATTAATCAAAATTTTTTTTAATCGATCAATTTCGATTATAACGCACATACAGATCCAACTACATTGGCCTACACACACACTCAAACAGTATGAGGGGAATTTATCAAAACTGAAGCAAAAGTATCTGGAGCAGTTGCCTATGACAAGCAATCAGCTTCTCTCTTCAGTTAAGGTTTAAAAATAAAAGGTGGATGCTGATTGGTTGCCATGGGTAACTGCTCCAGATTCTGTCTGCTCCAGTTTTGATAAATTCCCCTCTATGTATGTTATGACTTTCAGGGCTAGTTCCAGCCCGATTCGTGCTGGAACGCACTGGATCGCATCCCGGCCGCCTCACTGCATTCTGGGGCGGGAGGGGGCGTGTTGTTGCATTAAAGTCAATGGCAACGCAGGTACGCCCCCCGGCCGCAGTGTGATCTCCGGAACACATAGCAAATCAATGTCAGTGTTCTGGTCTCTCTGGGCCCCCCAAACTGGCGGAACACCAGGGCCTGGTCGCAAATGCGACTGATGCAGCCCTGGTAGTTTCGCCAGTGCCGGTATCTGCGTTTAGTATTGGGTCATTTTCACGAGTACGAGTACTTGTGATAATGCCCAGTATTGGCACAGGTGCATCCCTACTTAATATAATGTATTGCTGGGACTTGCCGTCCTGTATAGTTGGTGGTATTCAGCATTGCTGTATAAATCATTATACATCAATGCAGAACACCACCAGCTATACAGGACTACAAGTCTCGCGGCCCCCACCAGTTTAAACCCCCCCTTCCTCATCTAGCCTTCACGCAGCCTTACCTGGCTCCTGCAGCAGCTGCTTCATCTCTGCGACCAGAGGGTCCTCTCAGGCGGACACACAGCCTCCTCTCCCCACACAGCTGCCCTTACATTCTACTGCTACGGGTGGCAGAGCGGCGGGTGAGGGAGGGGGATTTTCATGAAGGAGCTGCGGGCCCTTGAACAGGCGGAACTCCTCAGCTAACGAAGGGAAGGAGGAGTCTGGTGACGTCACGGACATCGACGTCACCGGACTCCTCCCCCTTCCCTTCGTTAGCCGATGGAGCCACTTGGGGAGGAGTCCGGTGACGTCGCTGTCCGTGATGTCACCGGATCTCCGACGGAACTCTCAGAAGACCCGGAAGTCGGCGGAGAGGTGAGTACCGATCAAAATAATTTTGATCGATCAAAAAAATTAACGATAAATCGAGGGATCATCGTTAATTTCCGCAGCCCTAAAATATATTAAATGCTTGTTTTGGGGTTTAGATTAAGGATGTCCCGATACCCCCGCTAGTATCGGTACTGGGGCCGATACAAGGCTTTTTCAAGAGTACTTGTACTCGTGAAAATGCCCCTATACTAAAAGCGAAACTGGGCCTTTAAATTTTTAAACAAGAGCGGCCGCCTGCTAGGGACCTCGCGTCAGCGATCTTTGACAGTGACGGTCCCGCCCCACATCTCCTTCTTCCCGAGATCGGCACAGCACTGGACAGCTCCACACCCGCCCGTACAGCCCTGGAGCCTGACACGAGCCTAGCACCCACCCGTTCAGCCCTGGATAGACACACATGCAGCCCTTGCGCGATATGCACACAGCCCCAGCGGGACCCAAATGCAGCCCCACGGCGGGACCCAAACGCAGTCCTGTATAATCATGGATTGATGGGATCTGTAGTCCTCTATTGCTGGTTGCCTTTCTCCATTGCTAAATAATCATGGATTGAGTTACAGTTCTTCATAATTATAAAGAAACTGCCCTAAAATCATTAGTCTGTATTGTTTTAGGAAAAAAAAAAAAGTCACATATCCCTTTAAGAAAAAAGTATTGGTAATTGGTATCGATAAGTACCTGAGGGAAAGTACTTGTACTTTGTCTTAAAAAAAAAAAAAGGTATCGTGACATCCCTAGTTTAAATAAATACACGATACATTGTAAAAAATAAAATAAAAAAGACTGAAGTTTCAGATGCTTGCTGGAGATTTAAAATATTTGCATGAACACTATCAAGGTTATTCACAAAAGGGTGAAGAGTCTGGAGAAGGCAGGAGAAGTGAACAATCTAGGACCAAATAGCTGATTTGGAAAAATTCTCCAATTCAGCTCACTTTCCAGTTCAGCTATGTTGTCCTAGATTGCTCACTTCTCCTGCCTTCTCCAAATTCTTCACCCTTTAGTGAATAACCCTGTATAGATTTATATTGAAAACACTACCTAAAAGAAGAGAGCAACTAAGGGAAGGTTCAAAAGAAAAATCATTAAAAATGTACACAAAGTAAAAGGAAAAAATGTTTACACAAATGAACATGTATAATACTTATACAATATAAAATGCTGCACTGAAACAAATGTCGAAACAAAATAATAGTTAAGATCATTGCATGGAAATACATTATCAGCCAGATAGATTGCACACCTGTTCGCAATCAAGAAATCACTTAAATAAGACTTGACCGACAAAGTGAAGTAGACCAAAAGATCCTCAAAAGCTACACATCATGCCAAGATCCAAAGAAATCCTTTTTCACACAGGGCCATGTGGGTTTGGATTTTGTTTTCCCTTAAAAATAAAAACCTTCCTTTAAAAACTGCATGTTGTGTTATCTTTGACTAATATTTACATTTGTTTGATGATCTGAAACATTAAAAGAAAGTGTGACAAACGTGCAAAACAATGAAAAATCAGGAAGGGGGCCAACACTTTTTAAAACAACTGTATACACACACACACCTTCATTCAATCTCACCTTATATTATCAATCCAGCAATCAATTACAAGGGGTAGCAGAAGTTCCAGATTCAGCCAAAGAGTGAAGTAGTAGTCTGTCTTCTTAGAACACATGTAATGTACAACTGATGGCTTATTCAGCTTGGCTTCCAGCTGGTTTCCAAGGTCGCCAGGTACTACGCAATACAAGGACAAATGTTATTAATATGAAACAAGGACTGCATGGTCTTGTATTTTCACTCCAAACAAGAACTAAAGCCCACAAGAATAAGTCTAATGGTGTTTTAGCTGAAGAACTTATTTAAAAATAGGATTTTTTTGTTCACTCTAAAATCCTTTTTCAGAGTCCATTGAGGGACACAACTTGATAGTTAAGCAACCTAGGGTTATACTGCTGCTTACAGGAGAAAGGAACACTATGTACATAGAAAACTGAAGGCCAGCCCCCTTGAGGTCATAACGTCTCCTACCTCACAGCTGCTCATTTGTAGCAAGCAGTCCAAAGAGAGAATGATAGCATATGAGGGGAGGGAGATGTATCCCTCAATGGACTCAGAGAAAGGATTTTACGAGAAGTACACATATCCTATTTTCTCTCTTGTCCAATGAGGTACACAACTTGAATATAATCATGCACCCTAGAGATGCCCAAAAGCTGTTCATACTGAAGGGCAGGCACACCAAAACAAAAAACACAGGAAAACCAGGTCAACGGAGAATACCAAAGCAAAAAGGAAACCTGGATGCAGTTCATGACAGATGACCAACCGGAACCATAGGGGTTTAGGCAAATGGCTCAACTCTCCCAATATCTGAGGTCTTTAGCTCCAGTAGTTGAAGCCTCGCTTGGTAGAACAATT
>NW_017308599.1:59593-59927 GCF_000935625.1 Nanorana parkeri | reverse complement strand
CCTAAACAGTGTTGGCACTGTGGGCAGAAAAAGGGTGGCTTGTTGTACTGTACCCCAACTTTTTTGGACAGAGGTTAGACACCTATCCCAGAAATTTCCAGCTTTCTTCCACATCACAATCCTATTCCCAAGAGAGTATATGGACGTTGCAACCTTCCATATTTGATTAACACAGCAAGAAGTTGTATACCCAAGATGTCAAAACAAGGGCATGCTCCTTAAATAAGATTAATGAAACCAAACACATGGAGGACCTCATATCCTCGAACAGGGGTAAGTATGACAAATTATGGAGTGCTTGGTTTTACTGGAAAGAAATAAAATCCTCCCCAAA
>NW_017308599.1:57690-59561 GCF_000935625.1 Nanorana parkeri | reverse complement strand
AATGTCCACCGCCCAGACCACTGGAACATGAATCCCCACCCAGGACAGGACAGAATGCCTCCACTGCAACACACCTGGTGCCCCCTAATAAGGAAAGGGTTACCCGGAACATAACCTGGCTAGCATCTAGCACCGCATCACGCAAAGTTGGTGCAACAGTCATGTGGTCAATGCAATCAATAAGCCTTGTGTCAACACTGACAGCTGGCAAATTTGGGAAAGGAGTGCAAAAGTTAGCATGGGTTGGGGCCCTAAAGGAAGGAGCATCTTCTAAGGAAATGGTCAAAGATTTAGGAAATGTGAGACACAAGTGGGTCAACTACGGGAGTAGACCATTTTGTTACAAAATTATCCACAAAAAGGGATAGAGTGTCAGGAACCACTTTGTGCCAGGGACACAAGAATTTAGATACAGTTAGGATGTTCAAAAGGTATCCCTAATGAGGGATGGGCAACAGTTACTGACAGGTCCACAAGAAGGGACTGGAAACTGGTCTTCAACTTACGATCCCATGAAGAACCAATGCCAGAATCTGAATTAGATTATTATTATTATTATACAGGATTTATATAGCGCCAATAGTCTGCACAGCGCTTTACAATATAAGGAAGACATTACAGTCACAATACAATTTAAGACAAGATGGTAAGGAGGGCCCTGCCCGTGGGGGCTTACAATCGAAAAGGGAGGGGCAAGTGATACATGAGGAGGTAGCTGTGCGGGGATGATTGTTTGAGAAAGTGATTGTTCAGTGGTTAGGTTGAGGTGGGATAGGCTTCCCTGAAGAGATGAGTCTTAAGGGATCGCCTAAAGGCAGTCAGTGTGGGAGATAGACGGACAGGTTGGGGTAGAGAGTTCCATAGAATGGGAGACACTCTAGTGAAGTCCTGGAGGCGAGCATGGGAGGAGTTGATGACAGAGCTGGAAAGCAGGAGGTCTTGTGAAGAGCGGAGGGGACGCTTAGGGTAATACTTTGAGACCAGGTTGGAGATATAGCCGGGGCCAGAGTTGTGGATGGCTTTGTACGCGGTTGTTAATATTTTGAATTTTATCCTTTGGGCTATAGGAAGCCAGTGTAGGGATTGACAGAGGGGGGTTGCAGACACTGAGCGGTTGGTTAGGTGGATGAGTCTAGCAGCTGCATTCATGATAGACTGAAGGGGGGATAGCCTGTGTAGAGGTAGGCCAATGAGGAGGGAGTTGCAATAGTCAAGACGAGAGATAACAAGGGAGTGGATGAGTAATTTTGCGGTTTCTTTGGTGAGGAAGGGGCGTATTTTGGAGATGTTACGAAGGTGAAGGCGGCAGGATTTGGATAGTGATTGGATGTGGGGAAGAAAGGTGAGGTCCGAGTCAAGGATGACACCTAGGACCTTGGCATGGGGGGAGGGCTGGATAGTTGTGTTAACAATCTCAAGGGAAAAGTTGGGGGAGGGTGCACAGGCAGGAGGAAATATCAGTTAGTAGATTAGTGACACGCAAGGACACTGAGGGGGAGAGTTGCGGAGTAGAGAGATAGATTTGAGTGTCATCGGCATAGAGATGGTATTGGAAGCCATGTGTGGGATTAACTGACCAAGAGAGGAGGTGTAGATAGAGAAGAGAAGGGGTCCAAGGACAGAGCCTTGGGGGACCCCTACAGAAAGAGGAAGAGGAGGGGAGGAGTTAGATTTGTAGGTGACACTAAAGGAGCGTTTAGACAGGTAAGAGGAGAACCATGAGAGAGCAGAGTATTGTAGGCCAAGTGAGTAGAGTTTTTTGAGGAGGAGCAGGTGGTCCACGGTGTCAAAAGCAGCAGAAAGGTCTAATAGCAAGAGTAAGGAATAGTGGCCATTGTGTTTAGCTGTTATTAAGTCATTAGTGAGTTTTA
>NW_017308599.1:55772-56900 GCF_000935625.1 Nanorana parkeri | reverse complement strand
GGAAAGGGGTGTTGGAGAGGTTGCAAGTAGTGCATACGTGGGAGAAAACAAGATCTAGTATGTTACCATCAGAGTGAGTAGGAGTGTTTGACCATTGTGTTAGATCAAAAGAAGAGGTTAGGTTAAGAAATTGAGCAGAGGCTGGGGTGTTAATGTTAGTAGCAATGTTAAAGTCACCAAGAATGATAGTGGGTATTTCTGAGGAGAGAAAGTAGGGTAGCCAGGCAGAGAAGTCATCCAGAAAGCGAGATACTGGTCCTGGTGGCCGGTATACAACAGCAATCCTCAGTGAAGTTGGAGAGAATAGGCGAATGCAGTGGGTTTCAAAAGAGGAGAGGGGTAGAGAGGGAGGTGAAGGCAGAACTTGAAAAGTGCATTGAGGGGATAGAAGGATTCCCACTCCACCTCCTTTCTGTCCATTGGATCTGGGTGAGTGCGTCCATTAGATGACGTGAAGCCCCCCTGCAAGACAAGGGAAGCTACTAATGACTAAGGGGATGCAACAGGGGATCAAACTAATGCCCAGAAGCAGGGCAGAAGAGATTGCCCAAAAGGGGAACATCAAGGAATTTCAAGGAATAAATTAAGTAATTTTGAAACACTAAAAATTATTAAGGTTAAAGATAGACACAAGTTAACGGGGGGAGGGACAGTGTATGTGAAATAGGTAAAAAAGAAGACACATACCGTATATACTCGAGTATAAGCCGTCCCGATATAAGCCGAGGTACCTAATTTTACCACAAAAAACTGGGGAAAAGTATTGACCCGAATATAAGCCGAGGGTGGGAAATGAGGCAGCTACTGGTAGATAGATACCATTAAAATACATTAATATTTATTTAAAAGAAAAATAACCTAGCTCTGTAAGTGGAAAAGGGGGTACAGGGCTACATATCATGTACTACGGATCATTTAACCCATTCATATTAGCAGAGGATAATTGTAAATCTATTGTTCAGTGCACTCTATATGTAGTATATAGTACATGTACATATAGAGTGCCTGCAACAATACATTTACAATGATCCTCTGCTAACATGAATGGGTTAAATGATCCATAGTACAGGGCTACATACAGATCATTTAATACATTCATGTTAGTATAATTGTAAATGTATTGTCTGC
>NW_017308599.1:47491-50029 GCF_000935625.1 Nanorana parkeri | reverse complement strand
CGGTGTGCGGCGCTCCGAGCGGGGTCATCTGGCAGTCTCCGGCCACCTAAATTAGGACCCGGAGACTGCCAGATGACCCCGCTCGGAGCGCCGCACACCGAGCAGCAGTGACGCGACGCTCGGCGAGGTAAGTAAGAAGACGCGCTGGCTCGAGTATAAGCCGAGGGGGGCACTTTTCACCCACAAAAATGGGCTGAAAATCTCGGCTTATACTCGAGTATATACGGTAGTCTATTATGAATACTTAAAAATAATCCCTATGTTTATTATATAGGGTTAACTAATCACATTTACATGGAACGGACCATGTTGGCACGATACTAAGACAAATTATGATAAGATCCACGTGTTAATCTGTTTACTGGGGAACGAATTTCGTTAAGATATAGTATAGTTTTGATAAGGACACATAAGTTAAACATAGTCGGTCAATATAGGCACTTTTTTTCACTAGGAAATTGAATAACAGTTTGGATAGATATATTATTAAAACCATGGTGAAGGTTATAAGGAAACGGATCATTAGCTGTATCAATACCTGGAGTATTGGTGAGACTCGGTAAATAACCGTACCTTTAACAACATAAGAATATCCCCCATTGACGTGGTGCGGGGTAGTATTCTCAGGCGGGTGCCAATGAAAATAATACGCCTCATGGGGTTGGGGGGTTATATGCTGTATTATATGCCGCTATCACCCCTTTTTTCCCCTGTGTATTTGGAATAGTGCATATATATGTTTGGTTAGGGAGGAAATGTATGAAGCAATGTCGTTGGTATGGGGACACCTAATTGCTTGTATAAAGTATATGTATTAACTGTTATGTCTTAAATGTTTGTTTACTTTTTTTTGTTGAAAATGAATAAAAAAGAATTTGAAAGCAAAAAGGGGAACATCTCCATCCTAAGGAACACTGAGCCTGGATCAGCAAGAGGCTGTCAAATCAAAAACCCACTAAAACAGGTAGCTCAAGATAACTACGTGATAAAAAGGAAGAAATAGACCAACAATGTGATTTGCTCAAAAGAAAAATATGCTGCCGCCACAAGCCCCAGGAGAACAGGGAACCTTGGACAAAAAAAAAAAAAAGACCACAAAAGACCGGGCAGTCTAAAAATGAAGGCTCAAACCATACACTTAAAACCCAGAAGAAAGCTCCTTCTGCTGCGGCTAGGGAATTCCCCACTGCAGTTGCACACGAGCAAAGGGGCAGGATGCTGTGACATCATTAACCATATATAGCCACATGACATTGACCTAATGTCACAGTCCAAGGACCGGGGCACACTAAGTGACTTCCAAGTAGTGAGCAAAAATGGTGCCTGGGATGCAGATCACTGAGAACATAGGGAGTAGGTGTCTGTTACCAGGAACACACTAGAGATGCAGAATCTAAGAGGGGGCCGGGTCTTCTACAGAGCCTCTAATGGAGGATGATTGCACTGCCGGACACCTTCCAGGTTGCGGCCCTCTAGCACACCCGTACAGACAGTTGCAGCACTGAGTTTCAGGATTCACAGGCAAGCAGGGGTGAAGCAAGTATACACAATGCAGGTCAGGAGTACAGGATATGTAGTACACAAAGGAAGAAGTCAATACATAAAAGTAATAAGAGTGCTGGTACACAGCAGAGCACCTGTGATGGAACAGCTGGGAGGACACTCAGGAGAAGCAGGTTGAAAGTACAACATCCACAGAAGCTGAGCTGAGACTTCCAAGTAATCACAGATGTTAGAGATCAAAGTAGCTGGAGAAACAATCCACTTGCTGGGAGTGCAGGATCACAGGCAGCAGCAATGCGATTAAGTAAAGGTTTGCAGGGAACTTAGGAACAAGTACAAAGCAACAGAAAGGGGTCCAGCTATAGTAAGTAGACATCTTGCTTGAACACGAGCAACAAGCGAGCTGGACTTTTAACAGGGAGGCTCAGAGCAGATTGGCAGGAAGCTGAACAGCTCGGACAGGTGGCAAAACCCATCGCCAGATCATCACACAGGGAAGTGTGACACCTGATATGGCAATTTGGCCTAATAAGGTCAATGATGTTGACACAATCATCCTGCCTCTCTGTTTATGTATGGCTGCAGGGCAGGGAAGGCTTGGCCTGCAGCTGATTGGGTGGGTGGACCAGTCTCCCTTCCGGGTTCGGAGCAGCTTTCTTTGTCTCAGTGAAGACATGCTGCTTCTACACAGTTATAATGACACTTGACCCAATGGAAATCCATGTGGCGTTTCCTGAGCAGGAGCAGCAGCGGGGTGACAATTTTTAACATCTGCTTTGCTTAGCCAGAAGCGGAGCAGCGAGACACGTGCAGACGGGAGCGTCATCGCTGGAGCGAAATAAGTGCTGCGATTGGTGTGGTATCGAGCAGTTGACTGGTGATCGGAGTGGATCGAAGGGTGATCGGTGAGGGATGATCGTGCTGCTGCAGCAGTCAGAGGAGTGAATCTGCCAGGGTGTGCTGTGCTGCAATCAAAGGGTAAATGGAACGGAGCAATCAAGGCAGAGCAACTGGGGTGGAGTGGTGGTGGGGTGG
>NW_017308599.1:38687-47392 GCF_000935625.1 Nanorana parkeri | reverse complement strand
GGGGGGGTAGCTGATCAGGCAGAGAATCTGTGAGAGAAGGGGGATCGGATCTGGCTGCCTGGCTGATTGCATTGTATCTGAGGGGGAAAATAAATAAATATTCATCCATTAAGCAGATAAGCATTACTGGAGGTAACTGCTGGGCATTAATTGTGATAATCTGCTGGAAAATTACTGTGGTCCTGACTGTGGAACTAATGACCACTGTATATTGGAAATAATAATCTGCTGGGAATTACTGTAGTACTGACTATATTACGAATAGCTACAGTGCAGGGGGAGTAATAATCTGCTGGGAATTATTGTGGTACTGGGTGTATTACTAATAATCTGCTTGTAAATACTGGGGTACTGACTGCTTACTGCATTATTAATAACTGCTGAGCATTGGGAGAAAATCTGCCGGGAATTACTGGGGCACTGACTGCATTATTAATAACTGTGGAGCATTGGGAGTAAATCTGCTGAGAATTACTGGGGTACTGACTGGCCTGAACTAAATAAATAAATACATTAAAAGTAGAAAATAAATGAGTGGGTATGCAACCCGGCGCACGTCAATGTATGTGTTTCTTGAACATGTGTTCGAGGGCGAATACTGTTGCACCAGATGTGAGCTAGCAGTTTGTTTGGAAGCCAAGATTCTGGATCTAAAACAATAAAGTGGCCACACTGTGGAGCATAAACATGGAAAGGAGTCTGGATCTGACTCATCAGGTTCTAGTGGAGGGCAGTATACAGGAGGAGTGGGGTATGGAGGAACAGGAGCCCGAAGTGTGTTGCTGAGCTCCTGTTAGAAGGTGGGGGTAGAGGGAAGAGTCTAAGAGGCTAGCCCTGAATTAATACACCCTAATAAATATGCCAGGTGGCATGTTGGGGACATTAGTTCAGGGGTGGCATTGCTGGAGCAAGACGCTTCTCCGATCAGCAAGGGGAGTGACTGCTCCAGTAAGGATGGGAGCAGGATGAGGAGACAGATATTGGTGGTGGGGACTCTATTATCAGAAGGACAGACAAGGTAATGGGTCATTGGGACCGTGAGCATCAAACAGGCTGTTGCTTACTGGGGGCTAGTGTTTGACACATTGCAGAACGGATGGACAGGTTACTGCATGGGGTTGGGCATGACCCAGCTGTCATGATACACTTGGGCACCAATCACAAAATTGGAGGCAAATGGAGTGCCCTAAAAAGCAAGTTCAAAGACTTAGTAAAAGGACCTCCACGGTAGTATTTTTTGAAATACTGCCGGTGCCAAGAGCCAATTCAGAGAGGCAGAGGGAATTGAGGGAACTGAACAAGTAGCTGCGGAACTGGTGTCAGAAAGAGTGCTTTGGGTTCATGGAGAACTGGGCTGACTTCTCAGTCGGTTACCAGCTTTACAGCAGAGATGGGCTGCCTCTAAATGGGGAAGGTGGAGCATGTTTGGGGGAGAAAATGGTTAAAAGACTGGAGGAGCTTTTAAACTAGATAATGAGGGGGAGGGAATAAAAATGGGGAAAATAAACAGAGCATGCAACTACATGGACAGTTAATATAGGAGGGCAGTAATACAAGGGGGAAGAGAGGGCTCACTCCAAACACATTAGTAGTCACGTATGCGGTCATGGATTATGGCCCTTTACTCGTCCCCAACGGCAGCTGTGAGAGTTAATGAAACTCGTTCAGAATATTTTTCCATCTCCAATGGCACCCGCCAGGGATGCCCCCTGTCCCCGCTGATTTTTATCCTCACGTTGGAACCCCTACTATGCACCATTAGGGCAGATGATTCCGTCGGGGGCCTTCAGGTTCCCTCGGGGACTCACAAATTGGCAGCCTACGCAGCTGCTCTGATTCTCTTTATATCCCGTCCAAGTCCTAAAGATGACTATTCTCCCCAGGATTCTATACATTCTTCAGGCGATCCATCTACCTCCTACTTTCTTCTCCCTGTTTATAGGATATAAACTCGCATGGAGGAAATGAGAGGTCTGTAGACAAAAGCATCGGGACTTTGTCCCTAATTTCCTTGGGGGTGCCACCAGACCAAAGAGAGTCTAAAATGTCCACTGCGAATTCCAGTTTGCAATGATCTCCTGTCGACAGTGAAAAAAAATGCCTTTACAGGTGATGAAATAAACATTGTCTATCAGTTCATGTGAACGCAGAATGTGAATGCAGATTTTAAATTTGCCTCTCCTGAAAAATTATAAGGAATAACAGTAGTAAAAAATATCTAATGGTCAAACACATTAGTAATGTATCTACCATACCTTGGTCAGATAAAAGAATAAGTTGGGATTCAGGAACATGCAATAATATAATAAATTCGAACCACTAGCACAAAACTAAAATGTATGTACACGAATGCTAGAAGTCTAGCAAACAAACTAGAGGAACTTGAACTTATGCTACTCGAAGAAGACTTCGATATAGTGGGAATAACAGAAACTTGGCTAGACAGCTCACATGACTGAGCAACTAATGTACAAGGGTACAACCTGTTCAGGAGGGACAGGGTTGGTAAAAGGGGGGAGGAGTATGCACGTATGTGAAAAGCAATCTTGCTGTGCACATACGAGAGGATATCATGACAGAAAATTGCGATGGTGTTGAGTTTCTGTGGCTAGAACTGGATAAGACTGATTCTAGTTGTAAACAAACATAGTATGGGTGTGTGTTACAAGCCCCCCCGACCATAAGGGAAAAGGAGGAGGCGGCTCACTTACACTCCCAAGTAGAAATAACTGGGAAGCAGGGAAATGGGGGACATCAATTATCCAGATTGATTGGTCACATGGTACCGCTCATTCTATAAAGGCTGACAATTTTCTGAACCTGTTGCAGGACAATTTCATAGATCAGATGGTTGAGTTTCCGACCAGGAGGAATGCAATTCTGGATCTATTAATCTCTAATAATGAGGACCTAGTTGCAGACAAACGATTAGGGATAAATTGGGTAATAGTGATCACAGGATGATTAATTTTAATGTTGGGTAGAAAAGAGAAGCGTGTTGGTGTGATAAGAATGCTAAGTTTCAAAAAGTCAAACTTCAATAACCTGCGTCTTCTAGTGCATGACAACAAATTGGACAACTTATTTCTAACAATGAACACTGATGAGAAGTGGGATTTTTTTTTAAAGAATACATTGCACGGGGGCGTGGCCTGAACATGGCTGAGTGAGGACGTGCTTTCCCGGAGCTCTACACGGTTTCCTCTCTCATACGGACTATACCTATCTCAGCGGACTTTACTTACCCTCTGCCCGCATGTCACAGACTCACCGACCCTGGAGCTCATCACCTCCGTCCTCCTCCGGCGGTATCCGGCGATATTTCGGCCACAGCAAGCAAACGGGCCCGCAGGATCTCCCGGCCAAGATGGCGTCCGGCTGCCTCACTGTTGTGAGTAACACGCCGCAAAAACAGGCCACCTCAGCCCCTGACACCGCTCGGCGGACACAGCAGGCCGCGTCAGCACCTGACACCCGGCGGGCGGATAGAGAGCTATCTCCCATCCAGACCCCTAGGATGCCACAGGCAGACTCCCCAATGAGATCAGGATTGTCGGGCATTACTGTAGCAGGCTGTGCAGATGAGGACAGCACGTGGCGGTCCATTCTTCCCCAGCTCACCACAAAATCAGATTTGGAGGACATGGCGACCAAGATAGTGCAAGCCCTGAAGACAGAGGTGCACGAGATTAAACAGCAAGTTATCTCTTTGGATGGTAGAGTCACCTCTGTGGAGGCCTCCACCTCTGACCTGGGGGCTCGGATGACCGCCTTAGAAAATGCCCACATAGCCTCCCAGCAACGCTTGACGTCCATGTTCCTACTACAGGAGGACGCTGAGAATAGAAAATCGGCGGAACAATGTCAGACTGAAGGGGATTCCTGAGGGAACTGCAGGCCCTGAACTGCGCTCCACTGTATCGGCCATATTGAATCTGTACCTTGACAAACCACCTGGCGAGTATATGGAGCTAGACCGTGTACACAGAGTCCAATCGTTTAGGCCACCGGCCTCAGAGGTGCCCAGGGGCGTGCTTTGCAGAGTCCACTTCTTTGCCGTCAAGGAGGAGATTATGAGGAAGGCTTGGACTAAAGGACCTCTGGACTTTGACGGTACTACTATGAAGGTGATGCCAGACCTTTCCCGTCACACCCTGAGGATGCGCAGGATGCTGAAGCCACTTCTGGACGGGCTCCGCACAGCAGGTGCTGTGTATAGATGGGGGCACCCTTTCCGTGTTCTCATACAACACCGGGAACGTACCTTTGCCCTTCACTCACCATCTCAAGTACCTGACCTGTTTACTTTGCTGAATATCGCTCCGATTGCCCTCCCGGACTGGCTGGACTTTCCTACAGGAACCGTGGAAGCAGCTCCCTGCAGTCAACGAGCAGCTCGCCCTTCCAGGAGCAGGCGTCGCTACTCCCTGCATTCGTCCTCCGTGCCTGCCCCGACGGGCCATGAACCTTAAGGTCTGCTCTCTGTTGGCGAGATGTTATAGCCCGCATTGAACTGCCATGATGTGCCTTGCCAGAGCCTCCCGCACTATTGGGTATATTGCCTGCCCCTGTTGCACGTTGCGAGGGCTGCTCCCGGTGAGGTAACGGGCCTACAAGTTTTGCATGACACCTGCATTCTCATGTTATTGTTTTGCACACTTCTATGATTATCTGAGTTAATGGGTTGTGTTTTTTGAGGGGCCGGGCCGATACGATCTAAAAAGTTCCTACATGTGTATTGCTGTTAGCCTGAGGGGTCCGTATTGTACTGACGGGACACATAGAGGGGGGGGTATGATATTGTATTATGTGGAGGGCACGGGTCACGGGCACATTGCAGAGCGGCTCCAGCGGCAGGGAGGCCTTGGCTTGGCTTTGGTTCGGGCCTCCGATGTGTACAAGCTTCTATCCCAGTTGCTAGCTCGATGTCGCAATAGTTAGGTGCGGTGCCGTGGACAGTGCCACACCACAATGGGAGGGGAGACATGCATCTCCTTTCCTATCGATATAGTTTTGTTTGCACTGTTGTTTGGTTTGTAATCCTTTGCATCTTCGCTGTTTTCGGACCAACCCCCACATAGGGATACCCCGTGCATTGTGCAACGGGTGGATACATTTGTTGACTTACCTGTACCGGTAGTCCGGTCAGGTTGCGATCACCCATTGGTGAATTGCTACCATACCTGCTAGTCTTCTACTGTCTACTTCTGTCCTATCTCCTAGCTCCACCTTTGCCTTAGGCGGTCTTCTTCTCTCTTGCTTCACCTTCTCTGGATTTTCCCGCTCCTCTTCCTCTCTTTCCACAAGGGATGCTCTCCGTGCCTCCCACAGCTGTCATGGCGGCCACCGTTTTTATGTCACTGAATGTAAAGGGGTTGAATATCCCTGAAAAACGGTCAAGATTACTGGCGGACTTGAAGACGGCTAAATCCCAAATAGTGTTTATTCAGGAAACGCATTTCAAAAAGGATCAGGTCCCCAGGCTGGGGAATAGGGATTTCCCATTTGGGCATCACTGTCCCTCCCCGTTGTCAAAGTCCAAGGGTGTATCTATTCTTATTGCTAAGACTGTCCCATGGGCATACACAGATCAGTACGTGGACCCTAACGGAAGGTTTTTGCTCCTGCGGGGGACAATAGGTGGCGTGTCAGTGACCCTAGCTAACATGTACGCTCCCAACACAGATCAATTGGGATTTATCCGCACTCTGTTCCAGGTCCTCCTGGAATTCTTGGACGGCACGCTGGTACTTGGAGGGGACCTCAACTTTGCAATGGACCCGCTTGTGGATGTCTCTAGGGACACCTCCCATCTAGCATACTCCTACTTGAAAAGACTGAAGTCCGAGCTCCATCTCCTACACCTGACAGACGCATGGAGGTTCATGCACCAGCGGGATAGGGATTACACCTTTTTCTCGCAAGTCCATCAGACCTATTCCAGGATAGATTACTTTTTTGTCGAGCATAAGGTACTACCCCAGGTGCGCTCGGCTTCAAATCGACAGTATTCTTTTATCTGACCATGCCCCCATACACATGTCCCTATCATTGACAGCACCTATCTCTCCATGCTATATGTGGCGCCTAAACGAATCCTTGTTGCAGGATACCCAAGTCACGGCTGAATTGGGAAGCAGCGCTTTCATCCTTCTTTGCTACTAACGTTCCCTCTTCCTCCTCACCTATGATCCCCTGGGAGGCTCACAAGTGTGTCGTTAGGGGCATACTTGTGAAACATGGGGCGCGCAGGAAACGTGAAGGGGCAAAACACCTAGCCCACCTGTTCAGCCGTCTCCATTCCCTGGAAGCAGCACACAAACGGTCTCTGGCTCTGGCTGCCCAAGCTGAGCTACGAGCGGTAAGACTGGAAATAAACGACCTGTTGTTCACCAAGGTCAAGCGACGCATCCGGAACAGTAGGCGGATGTTCTACGAGTTCTCTAACAAACCAGGAAGGATGTTAGCGAGGGCTTTGAGGGGTGCGCAAAGCAGGACCTTCATCTCCCAAATTGTGACGCATACGGGGCATATAGCGATGTCCTCGGTAGAGATGGCGGAGGAATTTCGGGCCTTCTACGAGAGTCTTTACAACTTGCATCCACCAGGGGAGGGGCAGGACCACTCCGAGCCCACCCGAGGATCGCTCCTATGTTGGTGGATCCGGAATGCCTGTTCTAGCCACTGAGGACGGGGACCTGATGGAGACCCCTATTTCCTTATCGGAATTGGAGAGAGCGATCAAGGTTGCCAAAACTGGGAAGGCACCGGGCCCAGACGGCTTCACAGCCGCTTACTATAATATGTTTGCACCCCAACTCTCTCCTCACTTCCTCGCGGCCTACTAACAATTTAATTATATTATAAATTTTAAATATATCCATTAAAAAATTGTTTTATTCATTTTATATATATATACACTTCTGTGTTTATTTGTTAAAATGTCCCTGTTCACTTGTATATATCGGCAAGACGATTGGACCCTTTAAACGTCGCTTTCAAAAGCATAGAAGCGACATCAGGGTCACGCTGGATAAAATGCAAAAGAACGAGACACTCGATCTAAATAAACCGGTTGCGATGCATTTTGCTAAGAACAGACACCAAACCCACGAACTTAGGGGAATGGTTATCGAGCAGATACATATACATCCCAGGGGAGGCGACAGGGCTAAACAGCTCCTTCGCAGGGAGGCCTTCTGGATCTTTACACTGGATTGTGTACAACCCAGGGGCCTCAACTCAAATCTGTCACTATCATGCTTTCTGGATGAAAGATAACCCCTATATTCCATGAGCAACTAGATTAGGGATTCACCCAAGTGAGGAATCCCTTCGTTCCTTTATTTGTTGAATTCCTCAGTGGGCCACACTAAGTTGGGCAGCTCTGAGCAACCCCACCAACAGTCTTTTTAAATAAGTCCCACCCCCCATACCCCTCACAACCACGACCCACCCAAAAAATTTTTTAGACCGGGACCAATGATAACCTTCAACCTAGGTGTCCAGCGTTATAGGGTCCTCAACTATGTTACTAACCTTTAAATGTTCTAGGCGAACAGCGCTATATATAATTTTTATCCAGATACACTGTTGTTACATACGGATCAAAATAACATGACACCTGTTCAAGAGTAACCTCCTTCTTTTGGGGATACTCCGGCGATTAATTTTGGGGTCTATTATGGCAATGATGGGAGTGAATGTATGCTAAAGCTCCTGCGTTTTGATGTGGAGGCGCCATCTTTCTTTTGCATTTAATTTGACAATGATGGATGCCCAATTAGTATAGAATCTGTGTTCACATGCAGAATGAGCTATGTACATTGTTAACCTTTATTGTTATAATGTTCACGCATGGTTTTTGTTTTATTTTTGTTTTGCCACTGAATCCGTTCTGCCATTTGGCTCAATCTCGTCTGCTCCTGACAACCTTTAATTTAATTTTCACCCACTGGCAGCACCTGGTATTTCATGACAGCATAAGGTTCCTTTTTATGACAAGGCAACACTGCGCAGACACTACCCCGTCGCCGAAGCGCAAGCCAATAATGTGGTACATTCCGCCTCTGACTGAGAAGGCGGTGTCAGTTCATACCTAGCCCTCCTCCTTCTACCTAGATACATGACGCGCATGCGCAGGCCGTTACGCAGCGACGATGGAGCGCAAGCCGGAAGCCACCTTGCGCCCCGTACGATTGACATGCGCACTAGAGATGGGCGGCGCTCACGGCCGTGAAAAGCGGCCCATCGCCTTGGCAACCACCCGCTCCGGCCGAACAACGGCCCGGTCTCTCCTCGCGCCTCGGGGCACCTGGAATAGTCAAGGTAATTTTAGATTTGAACCAGTTATGGCGGGAACGGATCCAGTGATGTCATTTTGTGTATGGGAGTGGTTTATTTGTATTCTCACTGTTTGATGTCTATATAAGGTTGATGTATCTGTTACTGATGTGTCATTCTGAGCCTGATGAAGGGGACCCCTTGCGGCCCCGAAAGCGCTTGTATTGGATGGCAATGTGCCATTAAAATGGATCATTGATTTACAATAATGGTGTGCTGGTGATATTATTTCCTTTTTCTGAATTGGTTAGAGAGTGCACCTGAAGTCGTGGGTCGTATATGCTTAATACTTGTACTGATTGTTTTCCATAGATATACATGTTGATTTAAGAGCAAGGTCTAGACCGGACCCTCTCTCCCCC
>NW_017308599.1:24846-38644 GCF_000935625.1 Nanorana parkeri | reverse complement strand
GCGGCAGAGAGCCGTGACAGGATCGAGAGGTGAGCGAACGCCGGTATGTGTTCGTTCACCTCCCAATCTACTAAGCCGACCTGCGACAGTCTCATTGTCACAGGTCGGCTAGAACTATGAGGTGAGTGAAAAGCACTCACCTCATAGTTCTCCTTTAAATATTTTTTTCTCCTCAGTATACACTCTAGAAAAAGTGCGTAACATACTGCAGCGGTTGAGAGTAGCCGGGATTCCACAAAGACTAGATAAACTTAATGCAAATCAATAGACCTGGATAACCTGCACCAAAAAAGGACTTGGAGCTTGGCCATGTTATAGCAATACCATTATTCCTCATTTTCAAGGACTCATTAATGACTGGAAGGGTACCAAGTGACTAGCGTAAAGCAACAGTAGTACCGATTTTTTTAAAAGGCTCAAGATGCCAACCTGGGAACTACAGAACAGCCAGTCTAACATCAATAGTATACAAGCTGTTTGAGGGAATGATAAAGGACTATTTAGTGGATTTTGTTTGTGACAATGGTATAATTAGTGATAATCAGCATGGATTTTTGTTGGTCACAACAAACCTAACGTGGGCATGGCTTGGCTATGGCGGCGTGAGGAAGCACATTGCTTGAGCTCTGCTACCGCCTGGGACTTTTCAGTTGATCCCGACATCACACATCCTTGATCTTGATGTTGAAAGAAGAACAAATCTCTCTCACAACAGCAAGCGCTCTCTGACTTCCCTGCAGCGCTATCTCTCCACCCCGGCTCCCTCGACACGCAGCTCCTCCAAAGTGGCCATGGCTCCTGCGACTCAGGATAAGGACCCGGGGCCTACAACTCCAGGTGCACTCTGTGATGCCTCGGCCTCGCCCCCTACCTTCGGCCCTGGTCACCTCACAACATCGATGGCGGGCACCTCACCACCCAGCCCGATCGAGGACCCGGTTTTCCTTCTCACTCCTACCCCCCTGCAGCCTTTGGAGGCGCCACCGTCCCTCTCCACCATACTCCTCTCTCTTCCCACGAGGCAGGAAATGGCCGCAATGGTCGCTAAAATGGAGACCACGCTAAAACAGGACATAGCCGACATACATGCAACAGTCTCCCTCCTGGAAAACAAGGTTTCTACCCTGTCCAGCGGCCAGACTCACCTGACCCAACGGCTCGACCTCCTGGAATCGAGGCATGCTTCCTATTACCGCCAGCTCTCCGCCCTGCTCTTAGCCCATGATAACCTGGAAAACAAGTCCCGGCGGAACGTTAAACTCCGGGGGCCCCCAGAAGCTACGAATGCAGCTGGCCTTCGACCCACGGTGACCGTCATCCTCAACTTGGTCCTGGACAAGACCCCAGACTCTCCCTTGGAGATCGACAGAGTACACCGTGTGGGGGGGGTCCCAGATCGGATGGAGATGTGAGACCCAGGGACGTTCTCTGCCGTATGCACTTTTTCACTGAGAAGGAGACCATCCTGCGCAAGGCTTGGCAGAAGGGATCCATCCCCTTTGATGGAGCGGACATTTCCATCCTCCCAGACCTGTCCCGCCGTACGATTCATATGAGGAGGATTCTCCAACCCCTTCTCTCCGAGATCCGTCGAGCCGGAGGCCTATACACATGGGGCTACCCCTTCAGCCTAAATGTTCGCCGGAACGGCCGAACCTTCGTTCTACGCCACCCAACCCAACTTGGAGACCTCTTTTCCTTCCTAGATGTGGCTCTGGTGGAGGTCCCCAACTGGCTTGGCCCCGACCTGGATATCGAGAATCGCCCTTAGCCTCAGCGACGACGCCGGCGCATTTCCTCATCGAGCAGGCCCAGGGCACCCCGTCCTGCACCCACTTCCAACGAGCCCTGATCCCTTCCTTGAGGACCTGTGCTCCATTCCCGGGCAGTACCCATCGGTTCTGACCCCCATTGGATGCCATGCTGTCCCCTTCTACACCCCCCATTGACGATTGATCCCACTACAGGTACCCCCTGGACACGCAGTGCTCCCTGTTGGATGTGGGCCTTCCCCCCAGATCTCCTGTAAGTTGCATGTGTCCCCTACAGACCCCCGATGATGTCAAAGATTGCTCCCCATATTTCGCTGTCACCATTGCCACATGCCTTGGTACCCTGACGTCATCGGACCACCTAGCCACTCCTGGTCACATGCCATTTGCTCTGCTGAGCTCCCCTTTCTCAATATGAAGCTTCCCCATGAATAAAACTATTGAATTCTCTGCCTTGTATTGCTTGATATGTCCTTACTGATGCTAACCCCTCCGTTTCCATATGTTGTTTTGTTATGTTCCTTATACAGGTGCCCTCCCGGGGCTTACTCCTGGAGATGGAGCCAGGAAATGGGAGACTCCCCCTCCCCTTCCAGTCGTTCTTTATGGAGGCTACCCACAGTGCGGCAGACCGCTCCCCAGGATATTGGAGGTAAAGATCCCAATCCTTCTCGAGTAGGCACCTGCCACGGGCCTCCATGAACAACTCTGCGATGTCCCTGAGTGTCTCACATTGTGTGCTCTGATCGTTCAACACTGAGAGCGGTGAAATGTGACGGGGAGACAAGTCAGAGATTTCCTGTGCAGTGGGGGGGGGCTATGTAAATTCAATGAGAGTGTTTCTCATTGAACGCCGAAGCTTGCAGAGAGGGGGCGGGGCTATGTAAATACTAAGCAGCTGTGAGGAAGGGGCGTGGTTATGGTAATAGCTGAACGGTCAGGGGGAACTAAGATTTAGGGGCAACAGGTTTCCATACAACTGCTGCACATTTTCAAGACGGAGAGGAAGGAGGGGCGGAGGCACTGAGTAGAAACGGCCTTCCATGCACGCGCTGTCATTTGCTGGCACAGATGATGGGGACGTGGAGCTAGGAAGAGAGCTGCTGCGCATGCCCATGTATTCGTGGACGCACAGCAGTTCTCAAAGAACGCAGTCAGTCACAGTGAGAACGAGCAGTTGGGAGGATCCCGACAGTACTGTAGGGATCTCTCCCCACTGCGATGCTTAGCCCCGCACACCATCTTAAAGTAACGATTGTATGTTAAGGGTGCAGTTTGGATTAGAGGAGTAAATTGCAAAATGTACTCCTATAGCCCATGGAATACAAAAGTAAAGAAAAGCTTGGATCCCATAGTTCTCCTTTAAGTCAATATTAGTGCACATTAACACAATATATAACCAAATTATAATAAATATATATATAGTTTGGCAGCTGCATCAAAATCGGGTCAAAATGCTTTCCAATGTAATTTCTGGTGCTCCGTTCACACCACTGAAGTCAGTTACAATGCAGTCAGAAGCAATACTGCTGGCCTCATTTTAGCTGCATCTGATCGGAACAGAATGCATTAAAACATATAAAAAATGCATGCAAACGCACTGGACTGCACCTGAAAGGCCATTTTAAGCTACAAAAAAAAAAACGGGGTAAAAATAACGGTAAAAACGCATCGCACTGCAGCTGCGCAGACGCACGCAGTTATGGTGTGAAATAGCCTTTAAACACTAGAGAGTTTGGCAAGAAGCCCTCGTTCACACCTGAACGTTTTGTAGCACGTTCTACGCTCGAACGCTCTACAAAACGCTCAAAAATATAAATCCCATTGTATTCAATGGTCTCGTTCCCACCTTGGCGTATTTCCGCCCGTCCCTAACGCGCTACAAAACGGCCCACGCCTGAAAAGGTACAGGTACTACTTTGGGCCGTTTTGTTGCGCGTTTCCACTGGGATACAGCAAAGTAGCCTTCGGAAACGCGCGTTTGTCACGCAACTTTAACGCGAATCGCGTTAAAATGGAAAACGCGCGACAGATGCGCATATGCAATACGCCTAGGTGTGAACGAGACCGAAGTCCAAGCTCTGAAAACATTCTTGTTTAATAGACCCAAAATAATATTGAGAAAACCTGAATATTACTGAGAACTGAAAAGGTAAGACAGTACAAGGGTACTACTGGCGGTGTGAAAGCAGTTTTCGATCAGACTGATAGCTGTAGATGTGAGGTACCCAAGTGTGGGGCTTGTTCTTTCATGTGGCATGGAAACCAGTACAGTTTATTCATGTAGAACTATGGCCTCCCATTTAAAAAAGATGTGTGTTGCAGCACTTAAAGGAGAACTATGAGGTGAGCAATTTCCACTCATCCTCATAGTTAGAGCCAACCTATGACAAAGAAGCTGTCACAGGTCGGCTCTATTGATTGGCAAGTGAGCAAAAACATGCCACCAATCTGCTCACTTCCCGATCGTTGAGTGGAGGAACGAACAGGGGAGGGGCGGGCACAGCTGGCTCTGCATCTAGATAGGCAGAGTCAGCTGTCACTAAAGCAGCTGGGTGGATCTCAACAGTATTGTCGGGATCCGTCCCGGCTGCGTCGCTCTCAGTATTGCCCTCGATATACTGTGCTTTGGGTCACAGGGGGAGGTAAGTATAAGTCCTCCCTTAAAGAAAACTATGGGGAAAAATGCTTACCCTATAGTTCTCTTTTAGGCCTGGTTCACACCTGGGCGTTTTGTAGCGCATTCCTACGCTCTGCAAAAACACTCAAACACTGAAATCCCATTATTTTCTATGGGTATGGTTCACACCTGGGCGTATTACAGGCCGTATGAACACGCTACAAAACGCCCTACGCCCAAAGAAGTACAGGAGCCTCATTGGGGCGTATTTGCCGCGCGTATTCGCGGGAAAAAGGTGCGGCACGAAACGCGCACCAGGTCATTGCTATATATTCAATGGCAAACTGTAGTCTTTTGCTGTTGTCTGTTTTTGACAGCCAAGGCTTTTTCCTGGCCCACCTCCAATGGAGGTTAATCTGGTGCAATTGCTAACCTAAATTATGAGGAGGAATGGATCATGATAATTTTTAGTGGCATTTGTTTAACCACTTGCCGTCCGCCCGTTGTAAAAAAAAAAAACGACGGACGGCACTGCCGCATAAAGTGATATATAGCAAAGTGAGTCCAAAAGTGTATAAAGGTGGGTAAAAAATATAATATTATAAATAATTCGTTAATTGGATGGTGACGAGACGACCGTAGGATCACCAACTATCATCTCCTTCTGCTTATGAATATCCTGGTGTGATGAGTGCGCATCCCAGAGGGGACTTAGACGTGGAGACTGCGGTGTGGGATTTCTATCATCATTTACGTGTTGCCGACACTGAAAATTTAAATTGTTTTTGGATTCACAAATTATCTATTTTTGGACTCGCATCCAATTAACGAATTATTTATAATATATTTTTTACCCACTTTTATACACTTTTGGACTCACTTTGCTATATATCACTTTGATAAGCTTGAGATTTTTATACATTTTTTGTATATATTTCATTTTTGAAATTGTATATTTGATCAATCATTTATTGTATGTATCCGTGCACGATTTGAGACCTTTGTTCACTGGCTATTACTGATATTTATGATTATTACCACTCATTAAGTTAAATATGCTAACACTGATCTAATTCACTCACTGGTGACCCTGAGCGCTGCACACCCAGTTACATACTATTTGACCCTAGTGTCCCTAGTACAGCAGCTCTAATATATAGTTATACATTATTTATTTTCTATATAATTTTATTTGTTTAATTAAAGTATCCATATCGATCTATAAGCACGGATTATACATATTTGACATGTTTGGTGTCTTTTTACCCGACGTGACCCCGTCTTTTATATTTTACCAAAAAATTGGGTAATAATAAATGTTTTAATCATTTAATATAGGGGGAACTGTTTTGTTTTTGTTTTTTTTAAATCGGTAATTTTTCCTTAATATAGTAAAAAATAAAAACCCCACTGGTGAATAAATACCACCAAAAGAAAGCTCTATCTGTCCCCCAAAAAGGGTATAAAATTCATTTCAGTACAGCGTTGCATGACGGAATAAATGTCAAAGTACAGCAGCGCTGAATACTGAAAAATGGCCTGGATGGGAAGGGGGTTTAACACCGCAGATGTCAACTGGTTAAAGTGCAACTTCACTTTTGTTGAGCAAATTACACAAGCAGGACATAACAATTCCAACAGTGTACAGAACGCTTTCAGGTTGTCACATAGCACTGAATTTTCTTAAACAGGTTTAAAAAATTACAACTGTCTCATTTTACAAAAGTGGACTTTTCCTGTAACCATGTCGCTTTTATCTGTAGAAGCTGTTTAAATGAAAATCTAACATTTGCCACTTTAAATTATGCCACTTTCCTTGGGTGCTTCTTACTTTTTCACATCACCATACCCTTTTCCTGAATCTCTTGCTGCTCCATTTAGCTACAGAGGAGGAAATACCTGTAATTTTGAGTATTAAAGAGCATGTGACTTACTCCTTTTCCTCCATGTGAGGCTCCATACACACCTAGACAACAGCATTTTTGCACGTAGAAACACACATTTTTTGCTGCACGTTTTTGCAAATTTTACCAGTGTGTGTTGTCTCGTGTTTTTGTCAGCAGATTGTGACACACTGATGTAAATAGGCAAATTGAGTCTAACTGAGCTTCCATTTGAGTCTATAGAGACAAAATGCACTGTAATCTACCAAAAAAGAAGCTCATGTAATTTTTCCAGCGACAGTCGGTTTGCTTATTGCGACAAAACTCTCTGGTGTTAACAGGGGCCATAGGAATAAATGAGATTTTTTTTGTGAAGCATTTTGTTGGGCTTATTCAGCTGTGAAAATACGCTAGGTTTGAACCAGGTCTGCAGGAGCTAGTGAATTAATGTTGTCATATGGGGGCAGAAAGAAAGCCCTCCACCTGGAGTGATCATGCATTTGTGCTTTGTCCATGTGCTTTGAATGCACAAGTTTACATTAACTTGGCCCCTGCGTCCCCATTCCACACCTTGAGCCACAATGCTCACCTAGCTAATTATACAAAAGCTTATATAAAATGCTTCAGGAGAAATGTTTAACAAAAATGTTAATGCTATAAATGGTATTCCAACTAATCAAATCAAGGTTTTAAGAATCTAGCAGCACCAGTATCTTTATAACAAATAGGCAAAGGGACTGTAGATACAATGCAGGCTCTTTAAAACATTTTGCATGCATGTTAAAATGCACATTTAGGGCTTGCAGATTACTTAAAATCACCCACAATTATATATTTCATGAAACCAGAGACCCTGTAGAATGAAATGGTGGCAGTTGCAATTTTTTATGCTGCATGATATAAGCCTCTGTATTCCACCACCCTGAGACCAAAGGTATCACAGCTGGTGCTCCAGGGTTAACCCCTTAGGGGACTTACTGGAGCAGTAAAAGCACACACCAGGCTCCCACAAATAACGAGCAAAACCCTGGCTTACCAAGGGCTGGTCCTAAAAAGCACTGCAGCACCCTAGAAGTATGGCATGCTGGAGGTAGTTAGGCAAGAACCATGCCTTGTCCATATAGCCTTTCCCCTCCTGGTGAGAATACTCCATAAGGGGTCTTCAGGGACAAGGTTCACCATATGGGTGGACTGCAGCCCTGCCCCTGTGACGCACTCTGTGGCTAACCAACCCATTACACCAAAGGTGTGCAGGAAAGTGCCTTAGCAGAGCCCATTGCCCTCAGGACACATTACAGGCAGGCCCTTCCTCTTCCTCATAGCTGGTTCCAGGTACGGCTGAAGATCAGCCCATCCAGAGAGCTGCAACATCAGCTCCATTGGCTCTGCAGCAACTGAAGAAGTTCGCTAGATGGGAAAAAAATATTTACAAAGAACAAAACAAAAAACAAAAAATGTTTGCTTCTTTCTAAGGAGAGATGATGTCCATTCTTCTAGGACACAAGCAAAAAAACTGCAGCAGAATGGGAGGGGTTATTATAGGCTGCCTTTAAAGCTTTGTTTGCCAAAGTCTAATCTCCTGCAGGCAGCAGCATAACCCAATGTACCTGAATTATTTATCCTGTGCCCCCTAATTTACAAATAAAGGGACACTAAACTCAGAAGTTAAATCTTAAATATACATTCAAGTACCTTAACTATTAATAAAAATGTATTTTATTTTTGTACTACTCGACTGCAGATCCTCAAATCATCTCTGAATTTGTGCTGACACTGTCCTTCCTTCTGGAGGCTGGCTATTTTTGTTCCTCACAATTATAGTCCCTGTGTGTGTTGTAAAGTAGCTACCACTCCAAGCTCGCTCCTGTAATGGACTACAATCTCACGTTTAATTTACTCATTTGTATTGACATTATAGTCCATTTTTGTTAAAAGGCATTTAAATGTATTTTTAAGGTTTAACTCCTGAGTTCAGTGTCACCTTAAGATATACAATATTTGATCAGAGATTATTCAGAACATACTGTTACCATTACCTTGACCACTTATTTTGTGTTACTGTAATAATCCATTTACTGCTCCTATCAATTCTCATGACAGAGCTACCTTTTCCCCAAATACTCTACATACTGTTCCTCCACGGTAAAAAGCTCTAGAAGGAATGTCAGTGGAAAGTGGAACTGAATTTCCTATGTTATAGGAAAGATTTAAGTGGTAATGGTGTCTAAGCATTACTCTGAAAATGTAACCTTTGGTTTGCAATTCCTCCTGAAAAACAGAAGTGCATATGCTACCATGGGAGTGTGCCCAAGTACTCCTGCGCCTACAGCCGCATGTCTGTACATCTCTATTGTCAGATTAGGACACTGCTTCCTCTAAATGCTAGTCTGAGCAGATTTGGTGATGTCACTACATTGCTGCCCACGAGCCTTTCTTGAGGCTCCGACATGAGGAAGAAAATGTCAGCCATTTTGGTAGAGGCTGGACTCCACACAGAGCAAGTCATGGTAAGTCAGTAATGGGAAAGATCAGATTTCTGGGAGACTGCAGGCACTACTACTGATGACTATTTCTTTTGCCAGACTTATTTTTGGGGAGAGCTTACAGTTTAGGAAGACTGCAGGCACAACTGATGGCTATTGCTTTGCAAGTAGAGATGACCCTTGGCTTGGAACAAACCCAGTTCACCCAAGCCTGCTCAAAACTGTGATTGCCACCCCTTCTCAATCAGTGGCGGCAAGGGTATTCCCCTGAAGACAAATAGCTGTGGGGAGGGGAATGCACCATTCAGCAACTGACTGGGCCAAGAGGAAGGGGATTATTTACAGTTTTGAGCAGGATTGGGCAAACTTGGGCACAGACTCGTCACTATTTGCCAGCTTTTTTTCGGAGACAGCTTAGAGTTTAGTAAATTTGGCAATACAATAAGGCCTTTTTCACACAGGTGGTGAGGGGCAGTAAACCTGCATGGGTACCGTGCAGTTTTACCGCCGCCCACTAAAATGACAGCACTGTGGCCGCACAGTGCTGTACACATTGCCGCGGCACTTTGTGTTGTGGCAAAGAATCAATAGCATGTCACATTTGATAGGTGGTGCCGCTTGTCAAATGCCACAATTGAAATGAATGAGACAGTGCTAACTAAAACCAGAACTAATATAGACAATCCCATTGGGATTTCAAAAACCTGCATTCAAGAGGGGACAGTCTCACCTCCTGATCGCGAAGCAGCCGCAATCCACCGCGGAACGCTTTTGCTGCTGGGCTATTGTATTTAGCAGCTGCTGCTCCACAATCTCCTTAAAATCCGGACAGTGCCTGCATTGGATGCAGGTACTGTTCAGCCCATAATTTTCAAATCAGCTCCCTCGATAATGTTCTATTGAGGGGGAAAAAATAAAAAACTTTTGTTGAGCAAGGGGGAAGGTGGGATGCCAACAGGAGCCCCTAATGCCTCGAATTTCTGCCTATTAATCAGGAATCAGCCAAAATGTGCTTTGTGTATGGTCAGCTTTACTCTTTAATATGATGAACATTATAAAAAAAAAAAACATTTTTTTTCAGGGGGATAGTCCACTAACCGGCCTCAGGTCCTCCACAGCAGCAAACAGGCACATCTTGTGACTGGTCATATGTTTTACCAGCTTCTGAGACTCATTATAAATGGTTAATCAGAAGTTCATGAAAAAAAATTATGAGTGAGAAGTGCCTCTGTGCTGTCAATGAACTATCTCTGGAATCAAAGAAATAGGTTGTCTCCATATAAAGCAAACCAAATACAGATCCAGTGCACATGGAACTACCTGCTGATAAATCCAACACAAAAAGAGACATGCCCTAGGAAACCGTGTCCGGGCAGAGCAAAACGGTTCGGCTGGAAGGTATGAATCCACCCAGTGTATCAGTCAATGGACTACACTCCCTCTACACGAAGGATATGTCTCCATACAGAAAAATCTATAGCATATCAAAAACTTACCAAGGACCACAGGTGGTCCAGGAGGAAATCCACTGATCCCACAAGACGAACTGCACACAAAGCGTAGCCACAGCAAAACGACAGCGAGACTCGACAACTTTACTCCAGCAGACATTTCTGCATATGCATAGTGTCATTCAGGGACAGAGAACCACAAATGACTGAATACAGAAATGTAAACAACACGTTACGTCTATATTTAAAGCTACCACTACACTGACGTCCGACTTCCTCCTTCATCAACGTGCTAGTTTTTGTCCCTAACGATCTTCCGTCACAGTTCCTATCAGTAGCCCTTCCGAGTAACCGGCATGTCAGGCCAAAGTAGTTGAGCACCAAACACTCCATACTTTAGCCGCTCTAGTTTTATGATTACTAATGCCTGTGTCGAAGCACAGGACCTTGAAAACATGGAGATCACAAGATGTTTTCGTTAGGGTGCAGTCAGAAGCGTAATCATTTACTGGCCTGGGATCGATTGTTCAGACATTCGGTATTTTAGCGACTCGATGATCAGACACAGAAAAGTATATGCGGAATTGGGAAACCAGTGTTTAGAACGAGGTGATTTGTAGGCTTAATGAATGTGAGCAACATAAATGTGCCACGATTGGATGTATTGTATCAGTATTCTCTTTCTGCAGATATACATTTCCACAGGGCAAGGTGCAGCAAATGCTAGCATATGCAGATTAGAAGTGTTTGTTAAAAATCACAGTTTTTAAGGCGACATTCACACTAGGTGAGATTAGATGCGTTTAAAAAGCTTCTGTAAACATATATGCATCTAATGATTCCCAATAGATCTATTCACACATTGCGTTTATCTGCGTTTTTCGAACAATTGAAGTCAGGTGCATCTAAGAATTGATTTTAACTTCTAAATGCATGTAAATGCGTTTTGATGCCAGGACTTGGTACCGGATGCAGCTAAATACATATGCATGGAAACACATCTGGAAGCATAAACACAGCATCTAGCCTGACAGATTTTCCTGTGCACATAGAGGACACAAGTGCAAGTGGCCTTAGGCTTCATTCACACTTCACTTGCTATTTACATTTTTGTCATCTATATTTAGAGGAAAATCTGTCAGACTAGATGCTGTGTTTATACTTCTAGATGCTTTAAACATGCCTTTATGTGAATTTACATGCATATGCATTTAGATGTATTTGGTACCAAATTCTAGCATTAAAATGTGTTTATACACATGTTGGTGCGTTTAGAAGTTCATAATGTGAATGAACCCTAAAGGCAGCAAATGTGTGATAATGAATGAGTGGTATCAAGTCTTCTGTAAGATTCAGTGATGAATTCTTATTAACCCCTTAATGACCAAGGGCTTTTTTTTTTCCACCCATGTTTTAATCCACATGTTAGGCCTGAAAGTTAGTTCAAACACCCAAACATTATATATTTTCTGAAAGCCAAGACCCTGTAGAATAAAATGGTGGCAGTTGCAAATTTAAATAAACAAAAGATGAGGTTACGAGTAAATAGATACCCAACATGCCCAGGTTAAAAATTGTGTGCGTTTGTGAAACAGAGACAAAATTCAGTACCCCAAAAAGTCCATATAGACGACGTTGTAAGACCCCATACAGGTCATCAGTTTTGAGATACGCACAAATATTGGCCCTAGCATTATTCCTCTCACTTTGGCGTGTGTGGCGATACCCGACATGTGTAGCGTGATTATCTTTTTTGTACGTAGGTGCACCCAGCGCGTGTTTACGTTATGACGTGCAGGAACTTTAAAATTTGTATTATTTTTACATTTCATTTAATATTATTTTTAAAAACTTTATTTTTTTTTTACTTTACTTTACACAAGCCCCCCATGTGATAGCATATTGGCACATGCTATCACATGCTTTTTACTCTAAATAAGCTATTGAAGTGCAGATCGCACTTCAATAGCTTATTGCTCGGCTTCAGGAACCCAGCAATGGCAGCTTAAAGACCGAAAGTGATGCAATCTGCATTGCTCCCGATCCCATAGAACGGAAAGGAGATCAGTGAACGGACGTTCGCGCTCTCCACCTCAGCTTCCTGCCAACACCCGAGATGCCAATCCTGAGCCTGCAGGAGGGGCAACGGAGTCCAGAAACAGGACGGGGGTGTCGAAGGGGGAGGGGGGGCAGGCAGTTTACCAGCCCGTAGAAGTGATTTGGCGGCAGCTGAGCAGCCAGAATCTCTTCTATTGTAAAGCCGGCCACCGGCTCTACAAATGTACATGCTAAAGCCACCGTGAGTCTGTTTAAACTTCAAATGGACCCGCTGCCCGTACTATGTACGTCACTGGTCGGAAAGGGGTTAAGGTCCATGATTTGCTATTGGGATATGGCAAATATTAAAAACTAAACAGGACTAAGGATGTGCAGAGGCTGGTTACAAACCCAGTTTGCTGAAGTTTGCCCAAGCCAGTACAAAACTGTGACTGACAAACGGCCAATCAGTTGTGGCGGAGGTATTCCCGCCCCACATCTACATGTCACAAAGAGACAGGGAATGTCCCAGCTGCAACTGATTGGGCCGGGAGGGAGCTCTGTCAGTGTTAGGATCCAGAGCGCCTCCAGGTGGCGCTGGAGCTCAACCCTGCAGTTCCTGTGCTCACCTGCAGGTGTCTCTGGGCAGCCAGGAACTGTTAGGTACCAGACCACCACTGGGTGGCGCTGGAACCTGCAGCTCCAGTGCTCACCTGCGGGTGTCTCCCAGTTTCTCAGCACTTAGCCATCACCTGGTGCTTCCTGGGAGGGTATTTAATCACTTCAAGACCAGGTGTTTAGACCCCCTTCCTGGCCAGGCCATTTTTCAGTATTCAGCGCTGCGATACTTTGACTGACGTTTATTCCATCATGCAACGCTGTACTGAAATTAATTTGATACCATTTTTTTGGGGGACAGATAGAGCTTTCTTTTGGTGGTATTTAATCACCACTACGGGTTTTATTTTTTACTATAATTAGGAAAAATTACTGAAAATTTTGGGGAAAAAACTTTTTTAACATTATGTTAGGAAACATTTATTACTGCGACACTTTAAAAGCTTTTACCGCTCATCAGTTTAGTGTTATCAGTGATTGATGGCCCTAGACTTATTGCTCTCACTCCGACGTTCGCAGCGATATGTAACATGTGCGGCGTAATGGGCGCAATCGTCTTTTTTGCACGTATGCGCCCTCGACCCATGTTTGCGTGCGTGTATGTATGGGTGGGGACTTAAAAAATGTTTTGTTTTTTTTTTATTCTTTTTTATGTGCAACTTAAATTTTTTTTGGGGGGGGACTTTAATTTTCTTTTCCCTTTTTTTTTAACAAAACTATTGCTATCACCTAGGGGGGCTAATAAAACCCCCAAGACTCCTAATGTCACCTAGGACCCCCCAAAAGAAGCTGATGAAGCACAGATCGGCTCCATCAGCTTCTTTGCAGCTTCTGATCTCCTGTTACACAGGCATGGCGCTGATCCCGGGCTCGCACAGGGCACAGCAGAGCACGGGATCAGCGGGACAATGTTGGAGGGGGGGGGGGGGGGCAC
>NW_017308599.1:13814-24834 GCF_000935625.1 Nanorana parkeri | reverse complement strand
CGCACGGGGGGAAGGGTGGCCGGGGGGGGGCGGCGCACCGATCGTTGCAACATACAAGCGATCCGCCCGCTCTACAGCCGGCGGATCGCTTGTATGTTAACAGGCAGCCTGTTTTTAAATTGCGGCCATTTCCCGCTCGAGCCCAGCGGCGTGTCTGAGCGGACGTCTAAAGACGCCTGCTCAGATCTAGAGAGCTCCAGGCCGGCCGTTTTTTTACTACGGCCGGCCCGGAGGCAGTTAAACCCTCCCTACAGTCAGGACGATGGCTCAGTATTGTTTCCTGTGAAACCTGAGTCCCCAGTTCTGTTGCCATTTCCGGTGAACCCTGTTACCAGTCCTAAACCCTGTTTGTGTACCGAGCCTGTTTTGCAGTCCTAGATACCTCCAGTTGCCATTACCTGCCTGTCCTCCTGTTGCCATTACCTGCTTGTCCTCATGTTGCCATTACCTGCTTGTAGTCTTGTTGACGTTACTTATTTATGTTTGCTTTTGGGTGTTGTTTAGTGTTGCTGTTGAATAAACCGTATATAATACCTTCTGCCCTGTCCGGTGTGGTCATACGTGTTTGGTCTGCCTGCGTGGGTACCTGCGCAGGTGTGGGGTCACCTGTGCCGGTATCCCTGACAGAATACTGAGCTCACATGCAACCAAATCGACCACACGGGGACCTGCAGGTTTTTTTGAGCTTTATTTTGTTTCTCTGTCTGTAAAGTTGGCATGGATCTAACTGCTGGTCCTTTTGGGGGTGTTAAGCCCTTGACCGGGATTTGTGATGAGGGTGATGACTTCACCCCTCCATTCACCGTGTTACAGGTTGTGTCCCTGGAGTGGCTATTGGAGGATGATCCAGCTGGGTTTTGTGAGTATTACTCGCAGTGTTCTTAAGATCCTTGTTGAAATGTGCTGATGCTCCTTTTTAACCATGGGGTCTGTGTGGATACCTTTGCCCAACCCCTGATTCAGGCATGATATCGCCTATGGTTCATGCAGGCTAGTCCCCACTCCAGGTCCCGATCAGGCTTTACCAGGTTGCCGATGACAACAGCAGTCGCTACTACTGCTCCTGCTTATGACAGCTGCTCCCAGTCTGCTATAGCAACAGCTCCTGTCGATCAGTCAGATACGCCTGTCCCTAAGGCCACCCAGCAAGAACCTTCACGTCTCCTGGCTCCATTTCAGCTGGACGTGGAGGATCTTGGGGAGTGGACGGATTGTTCAGAGGATGAGGATTATAGTGACTTCTCTGGGGATAAGGCTATGGATGTTCATCTGGGATACTCAGGGTTCATTCCAGCTCAGCCTGCTCTGGTTCCAGTTCCTGCAGATCCAGTTGCTGTACCAGCCGATCATGTTCCTGCCGATCATTTTCCTGGACGAGCCGAGGCCTGCTTTGGCTTCTGGGCCACTCGAGCTCGCTTCACGGTCAACTTCAAGGCAGCCTACCCCGGCACAAGATCCTTCATCCCTGTGACTTCCCTTATCCATTGCCCTCCATGCTATCCCAAGGGGTTCCCTTCACCTTTTGGACAGAATTGCCCATTCAAGCAAGTGGGGTCCTCGCCCGTTTCTTAAGACTCTTTGCCTTCTGGCCTCCGCTATAGTTTTGGAGTATACCGCAAGTCCTGAAACCCCGTATCAACCACATCAGTCGGTGCCTGCTGCCCAGCTCCTGGTCTCTGATGATCCTGTGCCTGCTACCCAGCTCCTGGTCTCTGACGATCCTGTGCCTGCTGCCCAGCTCCTGGTCTCTGACGATCCTGTGCCTGCTGCCCAGCTCCTGGTCTCTGATGATCCTGTGCCTGCTACCCAGCTCCTGGTCTCTGATGATCCTGTGCCTGCTGCCCAGCTCCTGGTCTCTGACGATCCTGTGCCTGCTGCCCAGCTCCTGGTCTCTGACGATCCTGTGCCTGCTGCCCAGCTCCTGGTCTCTGACGATCCTGTGCCTGCTGCCCAGCTCCTGGTCTCTGACGATCCTGTGCCTGCTGCCCAGCTCCTGGTCTCTGACGATCCTGTGCCTGCTGCCCAGCTCCTGGTCTCTGACGATCCTGTGCCTGCTGCCCAGCTCCTGGTCTCTGACGATCCTGTGCCTGCTGCCCAGCTCCTGGTCTCTGACGATCCTGTGCCTGCTGCCCAGCTCCTGGTCTCTGACGATCCTGTGCCTGATGCCCAGCTCCTGGCCTCTGACGATCCTGTGCCTGATGCCCAGCTCCTGGCCTCTGACGATCCTGTGCCTGATGCCCAGCTCCTGGCCTCTGACGATCCTGTGCCTGATGCCCAGCTCCTGGCCTCTGACGATCCTGTGCCTGATGCCCAGCTCCTGGCCTCTGACGATCCTGTGCCTGATGCCCAGCTCCTGGCCTCTGACGATCCTGTGCCCGATGCCCAGCTCCTGGCCTCTGACGATCCTGTGCCCGATGCCCAGCTCCTGGCCTCTGACGATCCTGTGCCCGATGCCCAGCTCCTGGCCTCTGACGATCCTGTGCCCGATGCCCAGCTCCTGGCCTCTGACGATCCTGTGCCCGATGCCCAGCTCCTGGCCTCTGACGATCCTGTGCCCGATGCCCAGCTCCTGGCCTCTGACGATCCTGTGCCCGTTGCCCAGCTCCTGGCCTCTGACGATCCTGTATTTAAACCCTCCATACAGTCAGGACGATGGCTCAGTATTTTTTCCTGTGAATCCTGAGTCCCCAGTTCTGTTGCCATTTCCTGGTGCATTTCCTGGGAGCAGTGGCGTCGCTACAGGGTGGAAGGGGGGGGCCCCCCCTAGGTTATTCCTTGCCCCCCCGCTAACAATGGCGGATCCGAGTGACATGTGCAGTGTGCACCTGCTGCTTGTGCGGCCAGGCAGCCCAGTCAGAGCGGCGGAGGGAGAGACTATTTTCTCGGGCAGGGGGGAGGAAATTGCCCAGTTCCCCTTCTCCTGAGAAAATAGTCTCTCCCTTCACCGCTCTGACTGGGCTGACCAGCCGCACCGAACAAGTAGCAGGTGCACAGGAACCACGACGTCACGCGGATCCACTCCGTAGCCGGCTCCACGGCATATAGTTGCGGAGTATAGCAACCCAAGCTGTTTTATTATTTTTAGAAGATACCAGGGACTGATTTTTTTTAATAACTGATCAACACAGAGTTGGGCTTTAATTGTAAACTTTTTTGTTTTATGTGTTTTATTTGTTTTAAAAAAGTATATATAAAATCCCTATGCTTTTATAACGTACATTTTGTGGTGCAATTAGCCTTTCTGTACATGTCACTGCTGTATTCTTTATGCTCTCAATAAACACTATTATGGAAAAAAAAAATGTGTATTCTTTAACACAATGCAACAGTATAAATGAACACCTAAGGGTTACTAAAATTTTACTTTTTACTACAGCCCACAAAGCATTGAGGGTGTCAGACACTCACCCACTCTCACGCAGGAGGATGTCACTGCAGTCAGCTTTCTCAGTTGTAGGGGGGAGCAGGGTGATGGGGGCACGGTGATGAGCTGTGTACCCCATTGCTTAAATGGGAGGTCATGGGAGCTGGCGGGGGATGTGGAGACATTTTCATGAATTCCTAGGAGCAGACCATTAATAAGGAGCAGGCGCAGGCCCGTGTGCTACCAGTGTGCCCAGGGACTGGCCAAGAGCTCCAAGGCACCGAGGTAGATAGCCACACAGTAGGGAAAGAGGGAGACATTAAACCACGCACTTCTGGCCCTGAGTCTAACCCATCTGTCTACATACACATAACTTTTGAATGTGCTATATATATACATACATACATACATGCATACATACAGGTGAAGCTCGAATAAATAGAATATCGTGCAAAAGTTCGTTTATTTCACTAATGCAACTTAAAAGGTGAAACTAATTAATGAGATAGACTCATTACATGCAAAGCAAGATAGTTCAAGCCGGGATTTGTCATAATTGTGATGATTATGGCTTACAGCTCATGAAAACCCCAAATCCACAATCTCAGAAAATTAGAATATTACATGCAATCAATAAAACAAGGATTGTACATAGAACAATATCGGACCTCTGAAAAGAATAAGCATGCATATGTACTCAGTACTTGGTTTGGAACCATTTTGCAGCAATTACTGCCTCAATGCGGCGTGGCATGGAAGCTATTAGACATGTGCACTGCCAAAAAATTAGTTTAGTTTCGTTTTAAATTCAGATTTGTGTTATTTCGTTTTTCGGGATTCGGGTGTGAAAGTCAATTCGGATTCGGACGAAATTCGGTAGCGGTAGGTCGAACGTTCGTTTCGTTTTCTGTTCTTATTCGTTTCTTATTCGTTTCGTTCGTTCGTGACATTTGAGGGGGAAAAAAATTTTTTCTCACTTTTGCGTCAGTGTGACGCAAAGTGCAAGGTCAGTGTGACGCACAGTGCAGGGTCAGTGTGACGCACAGCACAGACAGAAGTCAGAGTGACGCACAGCGCAGGGTCAGTGAGACGCACAGTGCAGAGGTCAATGTGACGCACAGTGCAGAGGTTAGTGTGACGCACAGCGCAGAGGTCATAGTGACGCACAGCGAAGAGGTCAGTGTGACGCACAGCGAAGAGGTCAGTGTGATGCACAGTGCAGGGTCAGTGTGATTCAAAGTGCAGGGTCAGTGTGACGCAAAGGGCAGGGTCAGAGTGACGCACAGCGCAGAGGTCAGTGTGACGCACAGCGCAGGGTCAGTGTGACGCACAGTGTAAGGAAGAAAGGAAAGGGACTTCAGGTGCACTTAGCTGGTATTCAGGTGCCTCTTCTTTCTCCTGGTGGTGGGGTCATCTTATGTGCCCCCCCTATATATTGTTCCTAGAGTCGCCATTGCCTGGGAGGGTATTTAAACCCTCCCTACAGTCAGGACGATGGCTCAGTATTGTTTCCTGTTGCCATTACCTGCTTGTCCTCATGTTGCCATTACCTGCTTGTAGTCTTGTTGACGTTACTTATTTATGTTTGCTTTTGGGTGTTGTTTAGTGTTGCTGTTGAATAAACCGTATATAATACCTTCTGCCCTGTCCGGTGTGGTCATACGTGTTTGGTCTGCCTGCGTGGGTATCTGCGCAGGTGTGGGGTCACCTGTGCCGGTATCCCTGACAGTCAGTCACATCTTTACACTCAATGAAACACACATCACACATTAAGGCTGGGTTCACACCTGGGCGTACGGAATATGCTCAAGTAAGCCTGCACTTTCCCACACATGGTGCTCTATAATGTATTGCTGGGATTTGTATTCCTCTATAGCTGATTGTAGATTGTGCTTTATAATATACAGCACAATCTACCATCAGCTATAGAGGAATACAAATCCCAGCAATACATTATACACTGTGTGTATAATGTATTGCTGGGATTTGTTGTATTCCTCTATAGCTGGTGGTATTCTGCATTGCGCTGTATAGAGGACTACAAATCAAGGAATAGTACATTATACAGCGCAATGCAGAATACCACCAGCAATAAGGAGTACAACAAATCCCAGCAATAGTACATTATCCAGCGGTGCAATGCTGAATACCACTCGCTATAGAGGACTACAACACCTGGCAATACTACATTATACAGCGCAATGCAGAATACCGCCAGCTATAATGTACTATTGCTGGAATTTGTTGTATTCCTCTATAGCTGATGGTATTCATTGCTGTATAATTTTACACTTTTCATTTTACTATATTGCACACCACACTTTTTTTTTTTTCTTTTTTACTTCCCCCGCTCCAAGCTTGCTCCTGTGATGGACTACAATCTCAATAAAAGCTAGTAGTGCATCACTGGAGCCATTGTTAAAAAATGTTTTTTATTTTTTAACCGAACTTAATAATAGGCTAACTAATCGATTTTGAAAATAATCGTTTGCTGCAGCTCTAATTTATTGCCAGTTCGGAAATATATTAAATAGGATCTGGGCACCTTCCAGGTAGAGCACCTCAGGTGAGAGCCGGGAGTGTGCGGGCCCCGGCAATTGACACCGTATGGACGCTGTCAAGGTACACAGAGCCCGTTCATGACGTCACTCTTGTCTCCCTGATTGGGTAGAGGGCTCTATGGCTTAAAGTGGGCGAGGCGCCCGAGGACCGTTCGGTCCTACGTTGACTGTGGGATTTGTACACGCCCCGAATGGGCTTATGACTACTAGTCACGTTTCACTTGACAGCTAGAGGCCCAGCTGATTGGCTGTCAGCCTCTACTTAACTCAATGGGAAGGAGGAAGAGGTTAGGTTCTGAGGAAGGGGGTGTGGCCCCAGAAACGTGTTAACCCAGGCATAGTGTGCAGCTACTCAGGATCTGTCATCTGCCTGCAGCTCTCACATGCTGAGTCTCGTTTTTGTTAAGTCTGATGACCATCTTCTGACTTTGAAGGCGTATTGTCACATGTTCTTTTGTGAGTATTATTCTATCTTTTGCTATTGCTCAATAAAAATCATCTACACTAGGGAAGGTGCACCCTGTTTTTGTTTATGTTTCATCAGTTACAGCAATTAGTACAAATTAACAATGTGTGAGAAAGTAATTTTTTTCTGTTACTCTATTTTGTTCTCCTGAATATATCGTCTTGTGTTTCTGTGTGCTCAAAAACAAAACATTCCTGTAGATTCTCATGATTGGTTCTTAAAGTATATGTCAGGGCATAATTAAAAAAACAAAAAACATATAGTGCATCGTTGTAATATATGTTTCATCCCTTTTAAAGAAGGAAACATTTTATGAATCCTTGCAGTGGGGCTACCCCTGCACTGCAATGGTTAACTGCCTGTTTGAGTCTAGGTGCTAAAAAAAAAAATATATATATATATACTTACCCGATCATTTAAGCCGGCTTGTGTATAGACTGGTCCCTAGAGCCTCTCTCCCCCTCCCATGCAGTGGTCTAAGAATCTGTGTGTCATCATGTCCAATACATTGTACAGAGGGCACTGAGGAAAATTCCATCTGTGCAGTGGAGGAGACACGCTTTAGTAACTGGAGAAGCAGGGAGTCAGCTCGGCAGTTTGTGTGAGTATAACTTTTTTTTTAGCACATAGACAAAAACTAGCAGATAACCCTTGTAGTGCGGTGGTTTCCCCACTGCAAGGGTTAATAAAAAATAAAAAAGATACAGGAAGTTGGGAAAATACATGTTGTAGGCTGACAACAAAATGGGTCTATTTATAAAAACATTAGCATAGCTATTCATCCAGTGAAACTGCATATGCATTTTTTCTGTGGAAGTTAACCAGCAGTTGTGAGAATGGGTCAGAAAGGAATGATTTTAGGGTATTTTCTGTTTGAATGTTTTTAAGAATATAATTAACATAAATCATCTGACACTCTCACTTGCAGATAAAACGAGCGCTGGTATATTATGAATAGTCCTGTCTATTCCAATAACACCTGTATTGCTGTGTTGCAAGTAGATACATTAGCCAGAAATGTTGTAAATGAAAATCCCATAGATTGGTGCAGATGATTGCCTTTGACAAAAAGAAACAATGTTACAAACAGAAAAACTAAATATACTCATTGCTCTGCTGATCCATGCAGAGCAACATTGCTTATATCTCTCACCCTGTATCTTTTACATTTCTATGTCTGTTTTAATCCCCATAAATATCTCTGAATAGATGCTGGGGTAGCCCCACTATAGCCCCACTGCATGGGTTTACTTTTCAAAATCCTGAAGTTCTGCTTTAACATATGCAGACAGAATTAAAGGAGAACTATGAGGTGAGTGCTTTTCACTCACCTCATAGTTCTAGCCGACCTGTGACAATGAGACTGTCACAGGTCGGCTCAGTAGATCGGGAGGTGAGCGAACACATACCGGCGTTCGCTCACCTCTCGATCCTGTCACGGCTCTCTGACGTGACAGGGGAGGGGCTGGATTGCCCCCTCCCTGCTCCGATCCGCCAGAGCTGACTGGCGGAACGGACGGGGGAGGGGGCGGGTACAATCACGCAGCTGGGCGTATCCAGACATAATTGTCGGGATCCGCTTCAGCTGCGGCGTCTTAGTATACCGCGAGCAGCAGTATACTTGGGGAACCTCCTGGTCCAGGGAGTGATATCTCCTCGTGCAGAAAAAGTCCGGGGATTGGAGGCCGGTGATCGACCTGACTTTTCTGAACAAGTTTATTGTCAAAGACCATTTCAAAATGGAATCTCTACAAACAATCTTGAAGATAATACTTCCCGGAGATTGGATGCTCTCCATAGATTTGAAAGACGCTTACTTTCACGTTCCCATCCACTGTTCTTTTCAACGTTTCCTTCGGGCTCAAGACGTCTCCGAGGGTGTTTTCCAAGGTCCTACTAGCCGTAGTAGCCCTGCTTTGGGAGCAGGGAGACCGCATCTTCCATTATCTGGACGATATTCTACTGTTACATCGGAACTATGCATCATTGCTCAAACTCTGGTCTCAACTCTGGAGCAGTTCGGTTGGATCATCAATCTGGAGAAGAGCCACCTGTCACCCTCACAAGATCTACTGTATCTAGGGGCCAGAATAGATGTGGTACGGTCTCTCTTCCTCCGGAGAAGATTCCCCTGATCCGACAACGCCTGTCGGTGGCACTCACTCACGGTCGCCTTCCGGCATCTCACTGTCTTCGGATTGTGGGCACTATGATATCCACGATCCCCATGGTCAAGTGGGCCCAATGGAGGTCCCGTCCTTTCCAGACCGGGTTCTTGAGCCAGTGGGGGACAGAGTCTTTCGATTAATGGATTCAGATGACTCCTCGGATGAGGAGCAGTCTTACCTGGTGTTTCAGGGATCACAATCTTCTTTGCTGTCAATCTCTCCACCCAAATTCGTGGACGATCGTTTCCACCAATGCCAGCGAATTGGGATGGGGGGCGACGTGTTTAGGTCAGTTAGCCCAGGGGAGATGGAATTTTCAGGCGAGAGGAGTTGTCTTCAATATTTTGGAGTGCGATCTTTCAAGCATTGTTGGCGTTCAAGCGACTGGTCATCGGGAAATCGGTTCTACTAAAAGTTGACAATACCACCGCTGTGGCCTATGTCCAGAGGCAAGGTGGGACTCGCAGCCGCTCCTTGCTGATGGAAGTCTCTCCTATCTTGACGTGGGCCCAGATCTATCTGCTTCGCATCTCGGCTGTGTATGTACCCGGGGTACTCAATCTCCAGGCGGATTATCTATCTCGTGTACCAGTGGACAACAATGAATGGTGCCTGCTGGACAAAGTCTTTCAGGATCTGGTGGAATGGAGCTTCATTCCAGAAATGGATCTGTTTGCATCCCAAATCAACACCAAAGTTCTCAAATTCTTTTCGAGGTTCCCTTGCCCTCGAGCAGTGGCAACGGACGCCCTGACTGTGGAGTGGACGTTTCGGAGTGCATATGCCTTTCCGCCGGTTCCTGTGATCCTTCAGTTTCTGTGGAGGCTCCGCGGCGAAGATGTAACAGTCCTTGCAGTTAATCCGAACTGGCCCAAGAGGCCTTGGTACCCTCTCCTTCGCCAACTGAGCATTCGGTCCCCACGACCTCTGCTGCTCTTACCGAACCTTCTTTCTCAGGGGCCGGTTCTGCACCCGCCACCAATGAAGCTCTGCCTGATGGCTTGGATGTTGAGAGGCACCTTACGTTGAAAACGGCCTTCCTGGTTGCCATCACCTCGGCTCGGAGGGTTTCTGAATTGGCCGCTCTGGGGTTTAAAGAGCCCTTTACGACCTTCATGGCAGATAGGGTGGTCCTAGTTCCCATGCTGGGGTTCGTACCCAAAGCAGTGACCGATTTCCATATGCGACAAGAGATTGTTCTTCCTGCTTTTCGGCCAATTGATGATCCTCGCTTGAGTCGTTTTGGATGTCGCGGGGATGCTGCATGAGTATGTCCTGGCAACTGGAGGATTACGGTCGACTGACCATCTTTTTGCGGGAGCTAGGAAGGGCGCTAAGGCGTCCAGCGGACTCATTACTTCATGGGTGGTGAAGACTCACGTTGGCTTACGAAGCCAACCACCTTGGACAAAATAGAGTAACAGAAAAAAATTACTTTCTCACACATTGTTAATTTGTACTAATTGCTGTAACTGATGAAACATAAACAAAAACAGGGTGCACCTTCCCTAGTGTAGATGATTTTTATTGTGTAGATCCGGCGGCTTTGACTACTGTCGGTTTTGGCAGTTCGGTTATTTCTTCTGCTATGGGTGTATGATTAAATTTTCACGCTTACCCTCCCTGTGTTTTGGCTAGATATTTCCCATTCGTGTGCTGCCATTGAGCTGACAGGAAAACAGGAAAATTGTATTTCATACTTACCGTAATTTTCTTTTCCTGTCAGCTCCATGGCAGCACAGAGCCCACCCGATCAGTCGTCTAGTTACGGAACAGCTGGCTAGGTGACTCATGCAAATTTATGAGCTACAATCCTGATTAGGGGGAGGAGGGGGGGGTTATTTTTCTTTGTACATGAATATACTTTAATTGAATGCTTGAATTTTAAAGAGAAAATCATCATAAATTATCTTATATACCGTATTTTCCGTCGTATAAGACGACTCGGCGTATAAGACGACCCCCTACTTTTTGTGTTAAAATATAGGTTTTGGGCTATACTCGTCGTATAGGACGAGTATAGCCCAAAATAATGTTTAAATGCACCCACTACAGGGGTGTGGAATTCCTATCGCCTGACGCCCGGGACATGCAGTTTCGGGCGCAGGGCGAGTAGTTTTTTTGTACACTTAGCCCCGCTCCGGACAAGCAGACAAGCAGAGCTCAGTGTACAGTGTGGAGCCGCTGCTCGTTTTCAAGTGATCTGATCACTTGTATGAAACGAGAGGCAGCGATTCTGTCCACACCGCATACCCCCCCTTCGGTACTCTATACCCAAAAACTGGTATTGGTGCATCCCTAGTTTTAATTAAAACTATTTGTTTTTGTATTGGGACAAGTAGATTGTTATGAAGGATATTTAGATTTGGCCCCCGCTTTAGCCCTTGGACAAGTAGTTTTTTCAAAAATTTCCACACCCCTGCACTAACATCCATGGTGGTATTCCCGAGTGTGGCTCGGG
>NW_017308599.1:0-11202 GCF_000935625.1 Nanorana parkeri | reverse complement strand
CCGCTGCCTGGCTTCCTGATTGCCGGGAAGCCTGCTCCATGCAAACGGAAGCACCGATACTCGGTGAGTACCGAAAGCAAAATATCGGTACTCTATACCCAAAAACTGGTATTGGTGCATCCCTAGTTTTAATTAAAACTATTTGTTTTTGTATTGGGACAAGTAGATTGTTATGAAGGATATTTAGATTTGGCCCCCGCTTTAGCCCTTGGACAAGTAGTTTTTTCAAAAATTTCCACACCCCTGCACTAACATCCATGGTGGTATTCCCGAGTGTGGCTCGGGGTTAATTTTCAGTACCATAAGCGGTAACCCTGAGCCACAATCGGGATTACAGTCTCTTACCTTGTCCACGATCCCCGTTGTGTCCTCCGTCTTCCGCTGGGTCAATCACGGCAGGCTTTGTATTAATGAATACAGGCTTTGTATTCATTAATACAAAGCCTGCTGTGATTGGCTCTGCGCCAAGGCAATCACGGCAGGCTTTGTATTAATGAATACAGGCTTTGTATTCATTAATACAAAGCCTGCCGTGATTGGCTCAGGGTGGTATACTGTATGTAGCCAAAGCTACATACAGTATACCATATCCTTCTGTATGTACCCGGCGTATAAGACGACCCCCGATTTTTGGGGGATGTTTTAAGGTTTCAAAACCTGTCTTATACGCCGGCAAATACGGTAAATGCTTGATCCTTTTTTAAAAAGCCTCTTCGAGGCATTGGCATGGTGTGGGAGATGTTCATGGTAATGTATACATTTCTTACCACTCTGTTGGATTTGCTTTTTGAAACCTGTTTGGATGATTTCAATAAATTTTGGATTGTATCTACTCTGGCTTCGTATGGTTGATCTTTTGGAGACTGGTTTGAACAAGTGGGAAGCGCACTATAGCCTGCACCGAGAGTGTGGGCTGACTGCAGCTGAAGCTAGAATGGAGCGGTGAGTTTTGGGAGCTACATTATCATATTGTTCTAGTCATGTGAAAAAGTGAGTATGCCCCTTGAAAGTTGTAGACTTATAAACATATTTGAACAGGCAAACATCACCTCTTGATTCAACTAGTGCCTACAGATAAAGGAAAACTTATGATCTAAATGAACAAAAATGCACATTTGTCCTATGGAAAACGTAAGTACACCACCTATATTTACTACCACCTCAAATAAATGAAATTCTAATCCAGTGTTTCAGACTTGGTGCCAATTATTAAAACCTGTCCTATTTAGCCTTATGGGATAAGGTTTGGACCGATGTTGAGTTCGGTCCAACCTTTGCCTGTTCAGCGTTTGTCCGAACTCTGAACTTTGTGTTCAAGGACTTTGAGCAATTAAAATGAACATCCTATAATGACTTGCAGTGCACTTTGAACTGTGGTCAGTTGTATTACTGTAGCCAGTATTGTGTTGTACGCATAAGTCAGCTCTCCCAGCAACCTCTTGTCAATGTATGTTAGAGTATAGTAAAGGACATCTGGCAGTAATTGCAGGGAGAAATAGTGATATTGTACTGCGCTATTGTTCTACCACATGGCTATCACTATACAGCTCTATATACAGTACAGGGAATTTCAGTGTGGGAGGCTAGAGAGAGAGGAGTGTTACCCCCACCTGTATTTACTGTGAATTGACCCAACAGTTCTTTTAGGAGTCCTTTTTTGTGTGTGTGTCACACAAAGTTCTGTTCTGTTGCTGCTGTTTTATTGTATTTTTGTTTTCTTTCAGATTGTTTGTTTGGTTTTTTTCTTAAATTTCTCAGAACAAAATTAACAAAAGGGTTTTTTTTGGTTATAGTGTTTTAGGATTGGTGTTTTGTGTTTTTTTTTTTTTTTTTCTGGGAGGTATATTTTATTACTATTCTCAATCTAATCATGCTATGACTAAGGCCCAGTAGGGCTGACACATGTAAGCGGGTGTTGCTTTCATGGACTTTATGGTATTGAATAAAGATACATTTGGAGGAGATTCCTTGTGTGCTGCCATCCTGCTGTAAACATATTTTATTTCTGTATATTTTTATTAGTCTTTTTTTCATGGCCAGCAGCAGTGTTAGCTTGTGGGTGACACAAGAAAAGCCACCCAATGTTAGCAGCACAGCACCACATATTACTGTGGTCCTGTTGAGTCCACAAAAGCACCACATTGTAAAGTGCACCAAAGCAATACATCCCCCATCCACCTATTGCTATAGCTGGTATTAAAATTAGAGACTCACTCATTACAATTTTGCCCTGGAAAGCCTACAGGGAGAGGATAAGCGGTTGCGATTGGAGGCAAGTAGGTTATGTATCCACAGGCTAAAGCACTAGTCAGGCCAAATTTTTGCAATCCAGGGCATGTCTGCCGTTCTTTTCTGGCAGCATGTGTGCTGTAGAGCCAGAGCATATGGAGTTGCAGTGGATAACCAAGCCTTCATCATCCTCCTCTTTCTTCTAGGTGCAGAGCAGCGAAAAGTCATTTGCAGCTGCAAATGCTCCCCATACTTCCTCCTCATCTACAACTAATCCTGCTATTGCCCCACAAACTGGCATGGAGAAGTTGGCTGAATTATTTCTGCTTCAGTAACTTGCTGCAGGAGGATGCGCAGCAATTCATTTCTTCTGGGGTTCAGAAGTAGAGCAACAGTAGCAAAGGGAAGGGACAACAGAAAGAGAGAACCTGTTGGCAGTGGTAATGTTTCTGCAGCTCCAACTTAATGCCAAGTTGGTTAGAGTGATAGGGTGGGTGAAAATGATGATGAGGTCTCCAACCATACCAGGGTGCTAGAGATAGTACAGAAGGAAAGTGAGGGAAATGCATAACATCAGTAAGGAAGAAGACAATTCAGGAGCCGCTTACAGAGGAGTAAAGGGAGTAGGCACCCTATTTCACTAAATGGCACTGCTTCATGGGTGCATGTCACTAGTGCCCCTAGGTCCCCTATCTATATGACATTTGGGTATCACTTGAAGTATCACATGACTGCTCACCACAGAGCTTGGGGGGAGCAACACATGAATGCTATAAGGTCACCAGCAAAATGCCCACACTCCTCCTTCATGCTCTTCCCTTTCCACCTCTCCTCTTACTACAGAAGATTCTCTATCAGAAACTGCAAGCAATAAGAATGGGAGTCTTGCAAGGGGTGTGAGAGGCTTACTTTATGACACTTGTAGCGAGCAAGTGGGTCAGCATGAGGCAAGTGTAGGCTGCAACCTTGCTCTGAGTCTTCAAAACCCACAATGCAATCTCCAGCTGTGTCACTGAGTAGGCCGTTGTCTCTTCCCCAGCTCCTGGAATGCAAGAAAAAATATGCATCTAGTCACCCCCATGCCCAGCGTCTCAGTGCCAACTTGGCAAAATTGTTGGTTTTATAGCTGCTTCCCTTCCATCTGGTGAAGTCTGCCTCTTAAACTTTGGTAATGCTTCAGCAGTTTCACTTGCATCACCGGGCTGTCCTTGAGTTTGAGAAAGTATGGGACAAGGACAGGCTATGGGGATCTGTTTTTTTTTTACCATGTCAGTGACTTCCCATTTAGGACACATGTACCATATGGTCTCCAATTGAAGGGATGACCCGAATGGTGAGCTGCAGCGATGCAGGAATCAGCAACACTATCCTTGTAGTGTTACAGCTTGTGCACACTGCGTGATATAATAGACAGGGTGCTGGAGGCACAGCTGCAGGATGAAGAGGAAAACCTTGTAGTGTTTTAGGGCCCATTTTATCCTGACTCTGTCTCTGTGAGGTCACGCGTGATACAGTAGGATCACAAGGAGGAGTAGGTTTGTGGTGCTGGGGTTGAACAGGAGGACATGATGCAGGCTTCCAGGGTTACATTTCAATCCTGGTAGTTGTAGATTGGTAGGGGTTACAGTGGAAGACAACAATGTCCTCAGTGACCCGAGGACCCAGAGGGTTCCTCTGCCTCCGGAGGTTTGTGGCAGATGAGCTTGTTCATGCTCCAGTGCCTGTGGAAGAACATCAGGATTTGGGCCATGAATGAGAGGGACCATTGTTGACCAGCCGGTTGAATTAATGTTTTAAGGGGGAAATTGCAGAGCTCATCCTGCCATCATAGAGGAAGTCAAAAATAAACACCTGGAGGACATGCTGCAGAAGACCTTCTTAATGTCCTCTCCAAAGACTGGCAGTATCCCCTATCATGGTCAACATTGCTTGCATCCACCTGTTGTTGAAAGGAGGAGCAGCAGCATTTGAACTATATTGTTGCTGAGTACATGGGGCAAGGGTGGATGTTGACAACCTTTTCATGGAAGATACTCTTAACTATTGGCTAACAAGGACCACTAGCTAGAACTTGTCCAGTATGCAAGCAAGCGGTTGGGCTGCCCTGCAGCCATTGTGTTTTCAGAATGCATTTAGTGCAGCAGTGGGTTTTGTGACAAAAAAAAAGAGTCAGCCTGTCCCCAGACACAGTAGGCAGACTCACCTTTGTAAAAATTAAGTGATAATTACAAGCCCCTGCTGCTAATGCTAGAGTCTACATTTTGGTTTTGATTCTGGCCCCAACAGTATATATTAGAGCCTAAGCATCTCCTTCCACCACTTTAGGCCTGTATTAAATATCACCTCCAGCCACCCTTACCATTTAATGCCAGAATGACCACATCCTGCCACTAATAACAGCTTTTTCTAGTGCTGCTGGCTTGACACCATGGCTATCTCATGTTACCACTGTATGCCTGTCAGCATTACCATCTCTTCATGCCTCTACAGCTTTAGTCAATTGCTACTGCACTTTTATGGTGCCATGCCAAATGTTTCCCCACCTTTTTCCTTGTTGTAAAAACTAAATTTTTTCGATGGTCTATGTTTGCGTTGAATTGCAGTCCTTTGGCACTAAAAAACTACAGCACTTAATATTATGCATGCTCCTCATATATAATATTATGCGTGCACTGCCTCAGTCAAGAATATTTGTGGATTCCTTGATTCATAAATTGCCTGGTCTCACCCTCTGAAATTGTGGCCTATCAAAAAAGGCTCAAAAACTGTGCTGTCACTATTTTCCTAAATTTCCTTGCTCTCTCCTTCAGACACAGCATCCTAACAAACAAGGAGTTCATACTATACAGCAAATCAGTAGAATTAATTTTTTCTTCTGTTTCAGAAAATACCCTGCAATGTACTATATGAAATCTGCCTCTTCTGTCACTCTGGAATTGCATCCTAACAAAACTGTACAATCTTTCTGTCTTCAGTCTCAGAAGAAAAAGTACTTGTTTTATGTCCTGATTATATCTGCCAGCTCTCTGCCTTTTGAAAAGGCTGCCTTTTCAAAAGGGAATAAAAGCTATGCTGCAAATGTGTTTTAATTTTTCTGTCTTTAGTCTCAGAAAACATACACTGTTTTTTATTTCCTGATTAAATCTGCCTACTCTCTCCCTCTAAAATAGTGGCCTATCAAAAAAGGATTAAAAGCTGTGCAGCAAATCTGTCTATATTTTCTGTCTTCAGACTCTGAAAAATACTCATTTTTGTATTGCTTCTCTTCTCCCTCAGAAATAGCAGAGTCTCAAAAAGGATTGAAAGCCGTGTAGCAAATCTTTCTGTTTTCTGTACTCAGTCTCCGAATTTTTTTGCTTTCTACCTCAGACATTGCATTCTAGCAAAAAAAGGAGTACATACAGTTCAGCAAGTCTGTACATGTTTTATGTCTACAGTTGCACAGAAAAGTCACTGAATTTTTTAATTGCCTGATAAAACCTGCCAAGTCTCTCACTCTTCTATTCCAGCTTATTATAAAAAGTTCACTGTGTGCTGACATACTGACAAACTTTGCACACAATAACAATACAGTGTGGGGCTAAAAGGAAGATCCCAAACTATGCTATAAAAAATGTTTTCCCATTACCAATGTTTGGCAATTGTTATGAAGTTCAGGGATTTAGCTTTATTTTATTTTGAAGTGTATAGCTTTTGATAGATTTTAGATCTATTATATTTGCTCCTTCCAAGGCTCAATTCTGGCCTATTATTGTTACACAAAAATTCTGTACATCCCTTCCAGTTTCAGCACTGTCGTTTCCTGGTTGCCGTGGCTGCAGGAGAAGCTAACTGAGCTTGATCTGTGCTGTGTTTCAAATTTGTGCAGAGGCAACATTAGGGGCCTAATAGACCCAAGATGTCCCCTTAAAGAGAACATGTCACCTGAACTATGCTTTCATATGGGGGGCATGCCTGTTCCTATTCCAAAGCCATAAAGTAAAAAATATAAAAAAATTAAAAAAATGTAATTAATAAAAGGTTAATTAAATTAAAACTATTTTTTTAAAGCCTCCCTCCCCCCATGTATGTGCACATAGGAATGTAAACACGAGCATCAGGTGTATGTTGGGTATCGCCATACACCCACATTAAAAACAATAATTCGGGGGCCATCATTCACTGTTAAATCTAAACTAATTATTATTATACAGGATTTATATAGCGCCAACAGTTTGCGCAGGGCTTTACAATATAAGGAAGACATTACAATACAATTCAAGACAAGATGGTAATGAAGGCCCTGCCCCTGAGGGCTTACAATCTAAAAGACCTGCAAAGGCTTTTCAGGTGTCACCTTTGGACAATTTTGGGTACTGTAATTTTTCAAAGGCAAATGCAATTTTAAGGTCTGATATATTTGGTATCTATTTACTTAATGCAACTTCATCTTTTATATTTTATCAAACAATTGGGTATTATATTATATTTGTGTGCACTAAAATGAATGTGAGTGTATTTTACTAACGGTTGATAAACAGTTGTGCTAATAATGTGTAACAATAAAAAATTGCAACTGCCACCCTCAGAAAGAAGGTTGGATGCCTATGAATCTGGCAAGGGATTTAAAAAGATCGTCAAATGATTTGAAATCAATCATTCCACTGTACAGAAAATAATCTTCAAGTGCTGTAGGTTTCAAACAACTGGCAACTTCTCCAGGACTGGCCAGCCCAGCAAATTTCACAAAGAAACTTACTGTCTGATTCTGAAAGAACTCTTTCATTGCGGGGTGTTTGGTTAACTCTTGCAACAGTTGGAATCAAAGCACATGCATCTATGATTGGAAAGAGATTGCACCAATACAACATATGCAAGGCGTTAAAAAAAAGCCTTTTCTTTCTAAAAGTTAAGCAGGTCACAGTTATGCTGGGTACACAAGGTTATATTTTTTTTCATTAATATGACAGATTTCCCCATCCACACTAACAGCGTACAAGCCGTAAATGAACAAACGCCGGCTGCACTGTCAGGATACCCAAACAGTGCTTGCCCTTTGCTTAGTGAATGAGGTGAAGCTCTGCTGACTTCCATCATCCAATCAAGTGTAAGCAAAAAAAAAATGTTTTCCATGGATGTGACCACATTCACTTAGCTAAGGGAATTTCCCTTGCCTATTTGCATTTAGTAAATCAACACAATGATGTTGGTCAGCTCCCAGATACCCCCCAATGCCCCCTGTGCTACCTACTTCTTTGGCAGCATCAGGGCACATAGATAAGACAATATAATAATTTCTGCTCCACCCTGCTTGAACTGCTGTCTATCTGGTGAAACATTTCTGTAACATTTCTGTATGGTATTCACATTTCATTTCTGCTCCACCCTGCTTAAAATTCTGCTGAAACATTTCTTATGATTTGCCCTACAGCTGTACAGGTGAAACTCGAATAATTAGAATATTGTGCAAAAGTTCATTTATTTCACTAATGCAACTTAAAAGGTTAAACAAATAAGAGATAGACTCATTACATGCAAAGCAAGATAGTTCAAGCCCTGATTTGTCATAATTGTGATGATTATGGCTTACAGCTCATGAAAACCCCAAATCCACAATCTCAGAAAATTAGAATATTGTGAAAAGGTGCAATATTCTAGGCTCAAAGTGTCCCACTCTAATCAGCTAATTAAGCCATAACACCTGCAAAGGGTTCCTGAGCCTTTAAATGGTCTCTCAGTCTGGTTCAGTAGGAATCACAATCATGGGAAAGACTGCTGACCTGGCAGTTGTGCAGAAAACCATCATTGACACCCTCCATAAGGAGGGAAAGCCTCAAAAAGGTAATTGCAAAAGAAGTTGGATGTTCCTAAAGTGCATGCAATTTTCTTACATTGGCAAGCTTCAGCCCGATTCGAGTTTTTCCACATTTTCCAAGTTTTTTCTCCTCACCTTGATGAGGGAATGATGGACAATTTGCAAAAATCAGCAAATTATGAGATCAAGCTTCAGGTGAAAAAAACTTCATACGGAACCATCGAAAAAGAACCTAAACGAAGCAAGGAAAGGAATTCGCGTGCAAAGACGATACCTTTTGGAGTGTCACAATTTCGCCATAGAGGGAGGACGCGCGTTATGTGAAGGAAAAGTTCAATCCAGTGAGTATGAATTTAATTAATACTTTAACTGCTAAGTGTAAGTTGGATTTTAAAGTTTTGGATAATTGTTAAGATATAGAGTTATGGGGTAATATTTGGGAACTATGCTTACAGGATAATGTGTGATTTGAAAAGCAATTCTTTACTGCAAGTTAAAACGAAAAATAAGAAAATGTTTAAATTACCTGACAGATATTAACCCAATACATAATGTTTGTATGATTACACAGGAAACAGTTGAGTGCAGGACTAAGCACACAAGGGTATCACAATAGGAATACAGTAAATGTGTTCATTGTCAGACTTTGAATGAATATGTAAATGACCTGCAGAATTAGATTTAAATTAAGAATATTCAATTGTCTGAATTACAGAATTATGTAAAGAGGATTTCTGTAATTACTAGGACAGGAGGTAGCAAACATGATATACAAGAAACTAAAGAACAGTCTTTTGTACCAGAGAGTAGAGAGACAAATCAGAACTGAATTTCCAGAGCAGGGTGGAGCAGTAGTTTGTTTCTATTGTGGAAATTCTGGTCATATGAAAATACAGTGCTGGAAATATCAGAATGATTTACAGATAGAAATCTGGGAAACAGAAAATGAAAAGTCAATTTCTGTACAATTTGCACTCCCATGTTCTAAAGGAAATACTTTAGATTTGTTTTACTCCGGTTGTCAAACAGATGAGTAAGATGACTGTCAGTAATGTCAATAGATCAAGTACAGTAATACCTTGGTTTACGAGCATAATTCGTTCCGGAAGCATGCTTGTAATCCAAAGCGCTTGTATATCAAAGCAAATTTCCCCATAGGAAATAATGGAAATTCAGATGATTCGTTCCACAACCCAAAAATATTCATATAAAAATGATTACAATACTGTACTGTAATATAATACTGTACAAAATATAAAGAAAAATAAACCAATTGCCAGTACCTTCGTGGCTGGTGTGAGGGGGACAGGAGAGAGGAGGATTATTGTATAGGACAACTTTCACTATCACTAACGGAATCACTGCCTTCTCTTGGCTCAATGGAATCGTTTTCATTTCATGAAACCTTAACAAGGAATCTATCCAATGTGGCATTGCATTGTCGTTAAACAGACTCATCGCTTGCACTGCTACAGCCTTATTCGGTGGCGCTTTTCTACAAAATTTTGCTCTTATTGCAAGACATTGCTTGTATATCAAGGCAAAATTTTTCAGAAATGTTTGCTTGTCTTGCAAAACGCTCTCAAACCAAGTTACTTGTAAACCAAGGTATTACTGTACTTTGGTATTCAGTGATGTCAAAGAAGGTTTATTACCATTGGCAGAATTAGACTGAGATTTAAACCCTCTACTTTTAGAATATGTAAGTCTTTTGTTATTTGATGACAGTAGAAGACCCATATACAAGGGTTACTAAATGGTAGAAATATTATATTATTAATTGATATTGGTGCTGAACTGAGTTTAACTAGAATTAAACTATCTTTGAAGTCTGATGCACCTGAATGTAAAATTGTGGGTTTCAGTGGTAAAGGAAATTCCATAGCTACAATGGTTTGTGATGTAAAATTTGAGATACCAGGATTAGTAAAAACTGACATTGATATTTGGTATTGTCACTATACAGAGAATATTTTGGGTACAGCCATATATAATTGGTAAACTAGGCTGGATTATTGATTAAGGAAATTGAATTATATGGAAAGATCTAGCTAGGCCTAGATCATTGGTAATTGATCCCTCTGTATACAGTAAAGTTGAAAGTATATGTTCGACAACAACTACTGATGTGTTTTTAGAACACATGGCCTGAAACTGATGATAATATTGGTTTGAGGAAATTGGTACAAATGTTTCAGCCATTATTCAGGAATGACTCCAACAAGGTGTGTTAAGGAAAGCAAACTCAGTTGTAAACAACTATGTTTGGCCAATTAAAAAATTCTGATAATTCATATTCTTTTATCGGTTGATTTCAGGACACTAAATAAATATATCCCAAATAACAAGTCTGTTGTTCCTGAAAATCCTGATATTATGCCACACTTAGATGCCAAGGCTAAAATTTCCTAGGGACTGGAAATTGGGAATAGTAATTTTTCCATACTATTGACTAAAAGTTGTCAGAATTAGTACAAGTTTGCATTTAGAATGCACAGTATATATATTTACCAGACTGAGGAATAGACATTAGTGACGACATAGTCCATTTTTTAACATATGACTATTTTGTTTGAATTGTTGCAAGATGCAGGACTGAAATTGAAAAGAGTTCAGTTACTAAAAAGGGAAGTGACATTCTTTTCAATGCTGATTGGTCATGGGAAGAGGCAATTATTGCAAGAACACATCAAGGCAATATTGGATATTCCTATCCCCAAATCTCACAAGGCCTTACATGATTTTTTGAATAAAGTAAACTTATATAACAAGGTTACATGCAGGGATCTGCAGAGGAAGTCAGACTTTTGTATTTATTGTTTAAGAAACAAATCTGATACATGTGGTCAGTGGGATGAAGTACAGCTAAATGCATTTGGAATATTGAAGAAAGACCTATAGAATGCTCCAGCATTAGCAAGTATAGATGTTTCTTCAGCTGCTTTTGTTTTACAAAGACATGTTTTTGAAGATGCTATTTTTTACACTCTACCAGCTCAGAGATGGTAATAGGAGAATGTTAAGCTATTTCTCCAGACTGTAAAGACACCCATGGAGGAAAAGTTTCTGTCACATGTTAAAGAGATGTTAGGAGTTTTTATAATGCTTTCAAAGTAACCAAAGACATTATGAGATCCGATTTTACAAAAATCTGATCCATTATTAAATGTTTTTCTCAA
>NW_017308598.1:176502-176719 GCF_000935625.1 Nanorana parkeri | reverse complement strand
TATACGTGTTAGTGGCCAGTCGGGTGCGTCCGGGAGACTGACGGGTCGAAGGTGACCCCCGATGGGGCGGGCCTACGGTCTTAGATACCTGGGGATATCTCGGTCCGGGACCACCCGAGGCAGAACAGGGGAGAAGCACAAGAGACAAAGACACAAAAGGCAGAATACAGAGGGAATAAAGTATAGAGAGGATAGTACGCTGATAGAGATCACTCGA
>NW_017308598.1:174432-174853 GCF_000935625.1 Nanorana parkeri | reverse complement strand
ATGCTTGCCATCCTATCTGCAAGGGAGCGATCCGACTCCTCCAACGCAGATAAACAGTTATCATGCTGCTGTATATCCGTACGAACCTCCGCCAGGTCTGCGTGCAGTGTGGCAGTCAGCTGGGCCATCATCGCCTGCATGTCTGCTCGGGTAGGGAGAGCTGCCAGCAGGTCATGGAGCCCTGTATTGTCGGCTATGGCCATCGCACTGGGCCCCTGTGAGCCCATCATTTGCAGTGGGGAGGGCACCCCTGACACATTGCCCGATATGGAGGCCCCGACAGTTGTGGGGAGACGAAGGCGTCCATCCGGGCCTGTGAGCGCGGCCGTGTAAAGGTAAGGGGGGTTTTCGGCTGCTTACCCGTCCTCCTCATGTCGCAGCGGGGTCGGATAGAAAAGATCTACTGAAAAAGGGCACCCCC
>NW_017308598.1:159741-173659 GCF_000935625.1 Nanorana parkeri | reverse complement strand
GAACCAATAAGAGAACAAGAAAGAGAAAACATAAAAGGACCGGACTTGCTCCAACAACAGAAAATGAAAATGACATCGAGATTGAGAAATCGAAGAAATTAAATCCAACAAAAACTTCCAATATAAAATCCGAAACCAATAATATCATTAATTTAACTAATATCCATTTGAGTCCCCACCATATCTCTCTACTGCAGAGGGGTCTTTCTTTCTCCCCGACTGAGGGTATGAATGAATTTGTTATCTATAAGGATTTAAATCTATTCCACAGAAAAGTGTACTTTAAATTCCTTTATTCAAAAGACAGTAACCCCTATCGACAGTCGACAGACGATGGTTGAGACTCAATGGATGCCCAAGCTCTAAGAGACCTACAAGCACTTCTTGAAGAGAATCTGAGCCAAGAAGAGGTCAATGATGAGGGATTCATGAATAGGATTACCAATTTAGGTGGCAAGTCAAAGACAATGCCTAACATAAATAATAATTGATTCATCAGCATGTTTAGAGATCTTGTTGAAGCGGACCTCAGGGCCACCAACTGGACAGTATCTAAACTTCTCCTAAGAACTCGATGGGAGTAGCCACGTTCCTTGAAACGGGTTATACATGAAATCAAGCATTTAAATAATGGACCAATTATACACAATGATGACATTTTTTTTTTTTTTTTATTTTTTTTTTTGGGGTGGAATATAAATGACTAACAAACACACAGAAACACAATAAAAAGGGAACAATGTGTCGAGGCGAGTGGACGAGTAAAGCCCCACTATGTGGGAGGCCGGCCCATGCCAGTTCCCCCCTTACACAGCACATACAAGACACACATTTACGTACGTGCATGTTTAGAGATCTTGTTGAAGCGGACCTCAGGGCCACCAACTGGACAGTAAAGGGACAGGACAATTTAAATAGAAAAGAAAGGAAAGCCTTACAGGAATTTAAAAATACACCCAAATTGATCATAAAAATGAGTGACAAAGGAGGCAACGTGGTTCTTCTTACCGAAAAAATGTACGTGGAGGAGGCGAATCGCCTCCTAGGAGATCAAACTACCTATGTAAAAACAAGAGACTCCCCTTATAAGAAACTAGTAAGTGAGCTAAATTACAAATTAGACCTAGCGAGACAGGAGGGCATACTTACTAATAAAGAATTCAACTTCATTAAAATACCAATTATAATATCCCGACATTCTATATAATACCTAAGATTCACAAGAATAATACCAAACCCCCTGGCAGACCAATTGTGTCAGCCGTAGGTGGCCCCCTGGAAAACGTGGGGAAATATCTTGATACCCTTTTAAAAGATATTATGTTAAACCTTCCGTCCTACTTGAGGGACACGGTAGACACTATACAAAAAATTGCCAATATAAAAATAGATGAGGGCTCCCTTCTAGTGGGTTTAGATGTAGAATTCCTCTATACATCTATACCACACAATTGGGCATTATTAGCAGTCAAATACCATCTGGAATCTCACTTCCCCAATACTTGATCTTTTGGATTTCGCTCTAAACAACAATTACTTTCAGTTTGCAGGTACTCACTATAGACAAATTAGAGGTACGTCCATGGTACGTCCATGGGAGCCCCATGGGCACCTGCATATGCTTGTATCCACCTAGGTATGTGGGAACATGACAAGGTCTACCCACACCATCTATTCAAGTTATTTGCCAAGTCATGGTACCATTTTATTGACGATATACTACTAGTCTGGACCGGCTCGAGGAACCAACTATTGGAATTTACAGCTGACCTAAATAAAAACGTGACGTACACCATAAGCACCAGGGAAATTTCATTTTTAGACCTAACAATTCGAATAGAAGGGGAAAAATTAGTGACTAATACTTTTCGAAAACCCACAGCAGCCAATACAGTACTCCACGCGAGTAGCCACCATCCGTCCTCCCTGAAACAGGGCATACCCACTGGCCAGTTCCTCCGATTAAAGAGCAACTGTACTTCATATGAAGACTTCAAATTAGAATCAAAAGCCATGTATAACCGTTTCAGGGAACGTGGCTACTCCCATCGAGTTCTTAGGAGAAGTTTAGCAATAGCCAATAAAAGAACTAGAGAAGACCTCCTTAAAGGCACCAAAGACAAAAAAGGGGGGAATAGTAGGCCCTTATCCCCTTGTGACCGCTAGATGGGCACGCAACTTACGGGACCAATTGGTCTCTTCGGAATTTACTCCTAGTCCTCAGGAAACCTGGCTTTCTAAGACAACAAAACCCAAAGGGATGTATGCATGCGGTCATTGCCACATATGCCCCTTGGTCCATAAGTCCAAACAGTTTGTAGACTCAACAGGCACTACCAGCTTCGATATTCTACACTTCATTAATTGTAATACAACGCTGGGTCATCTATCAAATAGAATGCCCCTGCAAAAAGTTCTATGTTGGAAAAACAAAGCGTGAACTAAAGACAAGAATAGGTGAACACCTAAGAGACATAAGAAATCATGACAGAGAGAGCCCATTTGCGCAACACTTTTTGAAGCACCATGGAGGACGAACCACAGGGATAAGGATTAAGGGAATCTATGCACTTAAATTATCAGCATGTAGGGGAGACTTCAATACGGTCTTACTCCAAAAAGAGAACATGTGGATTTTCAAGTTAAACACCATGGTCCCACATGGACTGAACAACGAATGCAGTTTACAGGTATTCCTCTAGCCCTTATCCTTGTGGTTCCCAAATATCCACCTACGCTATGCTTTGTGTGTCTCTCATTGTAAATTCCTGTTCATGCTATCCTGTCCTATACAAGAGCGAGATCTCTTTAAATACCCATCCTCCCACTTTGTATAACCTGAAGACTAATTCCTCGCGGACTAAGGTCAAATGGTACCTACAAGTATTTTGTAATTTGTAATTTTCAATATCTCCCTGTCCAAACATTAAACATTGAACAATCCCTATTTTGCTCATACTTGACATCTATATTCCCCCCTTGAGGTCGTATTAACCTGTCGTTTGACCTTTTACAAAAACTTAAAGTTCATCATCATGGGTGATATTATCCTCTATAATAGGCACTGATCCTTAACTAGATAGCTTCCACTATATCTTAGTCTCTAGGCCAGTAACAATCATGTAAATTGTTATTCCCCTTATTTTGTATTGATTTAAATGTTTTTGTATGTATATCTAAACCCCCATGCTCACCTTATCTCAGCACTCCAGGGGTTAACAGTAACACATGAGTAGAAGAATAAAAACCTTGTGAGCCTGTCCCCCACCAGAATCTGACGAAGCCCTGAGAACAAAGGAGGGGCGAAACGCGTCATCCGGTAGTGGACGCTAAGCTGACTGACCACCTGCATGTCAGGTCTCTAACTTCCCGGTTTTGGATTACAAAACAGCGCGACATAAGGATTTCCTCATCGATAAAATCAAAACCATTTGGGACCTTCTAACATCATTTCATACATCAGGAAACTATCCAAGAACCCTTGATTTTTTTCTCCAAGAGGACTGTCTAACCAATATTAAAGAGGACATCCAGGAGTAGCGTGATATAGAGACATTCTATACCTCTTGAAACGGACTGCCCGGTGAAGCAATCAAGCACCCGTGAGTACAATATATTGGAGACATTACACACAGTTTGGTAGATCCTTCTTCCACGTGTGATTACTACTCAGGGTGATACTATTTTCCATGACTCACCGGCCCACTATTTAAGGCTCTGAGCTACTAAGATTTATCTTCAATCAAGCTTTCTACCCCGAGTATTTTCAGCTCTAAATTGGGAGCAAAAGTTACATTTGTGACATTTGACTGGCTACACTATCAGCCTGAGAGAACTGAATCTTTTCACATCTACTGAAAAGATCCAAATACAATAGAACCAAGGTCCCTAGGTATAAAAAGTGAAATCCTCTGAGTTAAATTCAGATTACAACTAAAGTCGGAGCGCTGTTTCCTTTGAGGACCATCCGGCATTATTCAATACATGAATCAGCTTGTCCAAAGAGTGCATGTCTGGGTTGAACGGGTTGTTGCAATAACCATTCTTTTAGATGTATTATGGGTGTTGGTTGAAGTGGTGCAATTAATTTATCGAAATAATTTTTATAATCAATAAAATTATTAATTTTGTACTTTATTTTGACTCTCCGACCCTCTTTACTAGCTGCACTTCGAGTTAACCCCTTTCGGCTTATCTCATTTCTCTGTTCATGCTCCAGCATTCGCAACTATAGATGTTTCTTCTACTCCTTTTGTTTTACAAAGTCATGTTTCTAAGGATGCTATTTTTGTAACACTCTACCAGCTCAGAGGTGGTAATAAGAGAATGTTGGGCTATTTCTCCAGACTACTAACACCCATGGAGAAAAACTTTCAGTCACATGTTAAAGAGTTGTTAGGAGTTTATTATGCTGTTGAAGTAACCAAAAACATTGTGAGATCCAATAAAATTGTTTTACAAACACCTGATCCATCATTAAAAGTTCTTCTCAAGGTAAAGGGTTCAGGAGAATTTCATGAAAAGTTTTCAAAATGGTTAAAAGTTTTGACATGTAAACAGATTGAAATAGAACTCACACAGCATAATGTACAACCACCTGTGTGTACATCTCAAAAACTTATATACCCTTCCAGGGCCAGACTGGGACTAAAAATAGGCCTGGGCATTTTAGACCAAGCAGCCCAATCACGTGACCACAGACAGGCCCCACCCCTCACAACAGGGGGCGGAGTCAAACATAGAAGCGCAATCGAGGGGCAGGGCCAGCCACTAGTAAGTACCGGAGGGCTACAGCTGACACACAAGCCTTGCTACAACCAATACACAAACCTTGCAACAATGTAGGAAGCTTGCTATAGAGAATATCTGTAAAAAATAAGTCAAGGCAAGCTGTATTTTACTTGAAGACATTTCACTAGTCATCCAACCAGCTTTCTCAATTCAGAAATTTCTGAATTGAGAAAGCCGGTTGGATGGCCAGTGAAACGTCTTCAAGAAAAATACAGAAAGTCCAGTTGCCTTGACTTATTTTTTACAGCTATACCATGTGACCTGGATGAATGAGAACCTTCACAGACATATTGCTATAGAGAATCGGATCTCACTGGCCCCCCAACCCCCCTGGCATTCTCTGCACTAAAGTAGCTAACACTCTAATGTCCCCTGCACAGTCACACACTATTATTATACATTTATAAAGCTCTGACATATACCGCACTGCTGTACAGAGAAGTCACATCAGTCTCTGTACAGAGCAGCTTACACTCTAATGCAGAATACCATCAGCTATAGAGGACTAAAAATCCCTGCAAAACATTAAACAGCAATGCAGAATAATAGTATATGAATTTGGTACATACTTTGTGCTGCCGCTCTGCTCCAGGGTACCAGCCTGAAGTCTCGGGCAAAGTGTCTCTGGAGGGAAAGATAGGCAGCCGGTGGAAGCCCTGTAAGGAGGCACCGCGTGGTACCCCCGTGGTTCCTCTGCCCCCCGCCTCTTCTGTCTCGGGGGCCACTCGACAATTTTTTTTCTCTCATGGGGGCCGTCTGCCACATTTCATACTTTAAAATAAAATGTAACTATATCCAGTTTAAGTACTACAGACACTGATACACACACAATACGGCCCCATTCACATCTGTAGGTTTAGGTGCGATTAGAGTTTCCTGTATCAGAAACTTGCGTTTTACTGCAGCAGAAATCCCTAATCGGGTGTTTACAAGTGGCAGCTGTCACCTATTCAAGTTAATGATCAGGTGATAGCAGCTCCATGTAAACGCCTGCGCACCGCATGTAATGGAATGTGATATGATTACATGCGATTAGAAAACACTCTCCCTGGATGCACAATCAATGTGTCCAGGGAAAGTGATTGATTCCTAACTGAATGTAAACATATCACGTATCTTTACATGCGGTGAGCAGGCATTTACATGCAACTTCTGTCACCTGATCATTAACTTAGGTGACAGCTGCCATTTGTAAACGCCAATTTAGGGATTTCTGTTGCAGAAAAACGCAAGTTCCTGACGCAGAAATACCTAATTGCACCTAAAATAAAGGTGTGAATGCAGCCTATTACACTTCTACTCCCCCCACACGTAACAAAAAATACAACCCCTGTACTATATATATAGTATGTGCAGCCTGTCATCCCCGCGGCCTCTCCAGCGAGAACGCGGCCTTCGTCCAGTACCCAGCCGGAGCCGTCTAGCCGGCCAATCAGGAAGCCGGGCACCGTGTAATGACGCGCTGCCTGGCTTCCTGATACCGGAAGTACTCGTGCTAGGCATCAGAGCATTTGTGTGAGTACGAGTACTTGCCCAAATACTCAGAATCGGCACCTATATCAATACTAGTATCGGTATCGGTGCATCCCTAATATATATATAAATATATATATATATATACACACGCACACACAACCCCAGTCCACACACACAGACACTCACACACCGACTCACACACACACACACACATTGACTCTCAGAAGAGACAGAGACACCTGTTAAGGACTATTTTTTTACTTACAAACTAAAGACACGTTTCATAAGCATCTTATAGACTTATGCTGTAAGATATACTATATTTTGTAATCATCAAACATATTATAGACTCATTCTGTAAGTTATTCCATATCTTGTAATCATTTGTAACTTTGAAATTAAACACATTTTTGAATTTTATGCAAGAACTAAGCAATTTCCTCTTTTAAACTTGTTCCCCCCTATGCTACAAGAAAAATAATATGATATAAAAAAACATATTTCTACAGTATGGTACCAACTTATTCGTTCTGGGCTCATAAAGTTTGACGACCAACCTGGGAATTACAAAGGGTGGGGGTCTACCTTTAAGGCTGGGTTCACACCTAGGCGTACGGAATATGCGCGTTTTGTGCCGCACGTTTTCCCCGCGCTTTGTGGTAAAAGAAACGCACAACAAACGCGCGTTTCCGAGGGCTATCCGGCTGTATCCTAATGGATACGTGTGGTAAATATGCCCCAAAGAAGCTCCTGTACTTCTTTGGGCGTAGGGCGTTTTGCAGCGCGTTCTTACGCGCTGTAAAACGCCCAGGTGGGAACCATGCCCATAGGCAATCATTGGTTTTCACATGTTGAGCGTTTTACAGCGCGTAGGAACGCGCTGTAAAATGACCGGGTGTGAACCAGGCCTAAAGCTGCCATCATGATCTGGGTATCCCACCTGGTGAGGAATTTGACATGTTGATCAAGTGGCTAGGCCCTCAATCCTTAAAGCGTGTTATAAGACTAAGGGCTGTTTATGCTGACAACCCGGCCGCAAGTCTTCATAATGCATGGGAGCGACATGAGCAAAGCAACTCACAGGAAGAACAACCTATGCTGATTTCATCATTTCTCCTATAGAAGGGTCTCAAATAATTGATCTTCCTATGCTCATCGAGTGCAATCAACTGCCTGATGACATGGAAGAAATCCCTACACCAGAGGATGCTCTGTTTGAACCACACCTACTTCACTTAGCCAACCATTTCCCACCTCTTGATCCTAATGCCAAAATCATACTTCTAAGACTACACAAGGTACGTGACCAGTACAAGGGTTGGAATGATGCCCCTTATGCCAAAGGACAGACCTAGTTTGGGTAATCATCGGAGGCAGACGTGAACTCAAATCTCAAGCTTCAGATGAAGTAGGTGCCAACAAAATCATCATACAAAAAAGCCATGGCTATACTAAAGAACTGTCTTGTCATATTCCCAGTAAGACAACCTTCCAAATTGCTAACAACAGCAACAAGTTTGAATCTTCAACAGATGATCAGAAAACTACTATTACTGAGATCCTGCACAACAATCCTTATGTTCTTCAGTTCAAGGACTGTGTGACCATCTACTCTAAACCACTACTCACTTCAGTAGGGAGCTACAGAGTCACCAACAGAGAATCAGCTGCAACTTCAAGCTATCAATAACACTGCTTCTGACAACCACAAAACTTTGATATCTCTTCACTCAGAAAATTCTAGTAAGAACTCTAAAGACCTTGACATCCCTACATCAGAGTCTTGACCTAAACTACAACTCAACTGTGAATACGCCCTTCACAGCCCAAACTGATACAGCTGTCAGCTTAACTGTCAAACCAAAAGGCCTAGAAGGCTTATCAAAGTCATCTACACCTGTCATCATACAAGACCATCCCTTTCATCACAAGCTGCAAGCAAAATCTCCAAACATTTTAAAGAGGTTTCTTCAATTAACTGGAAAGACTGTATTACCCCCACCCATGGAGGACCATATGGGCTCTGCTGCCCTTGGACAGGTGACCTAATGTCTTTATGGACTATTCCAGGATGTCAAGTTCAGGACATCAAGGACAATTCAAACACCTCTTTTTCCAGTGGATTACAAAATTGAACCAGCTGAGATTTGACATTTTTGTGGCCTCTCTGACTTGAAGATGGGTTTAAAGTTAAAGTTGAGACTGGTTCTTTACGAACTTACGTTCATGTTTACATGTTTTGCATGTTTTTTCTCTCTTTTATATTTCAGGTTCAAAGACTTCATGGACTTCATGTCTTCCAGTAAATATGTTTATAGTGAAATCTAAAGATTTCAGACAGGGAGTGTGCTGCCACAGCCAGTGTAATTTTTAAAATTTTTGCTGTTTCAGTTACACTGCATATATATTTAATTGCATTTCATTGTGTTATTCTGTATTCCTAGCTAGCAGTGGTAGATTAGCATTATCTTCCATTCACCCCTGCTCTTTTCTGTACATTGGTACTGTCTTGTGCTAGACCTTCCCAGCCCCCAGACAAAAGTAAGGCAAAATACAATATTCTGGGGTGTCACTGGAACAAAAAAATGGGAAATCTTTTAGTGGGGACACTTGTTCTGGTGACAAATATTTCCCTAACCTTTGAGAGACTGTTAACTTTCTGTTAAGTCTACAGTACATGAGAAGAAGTAAAGTGAAATGTCTCTGATGGGACATTTATTGACTCCAAAAAGGAGTCAATAAATGTCTAGGGGTGAGTAGATGGTCGATTTACGAGGGAAGGTCAATAGGGGTTCATCAATTTTTTTAAGGTCTCTGTAGTCTCTGTAGAGCACTATGCCAGTTGTGTTGCCATAGCCAGTGTCATTTTTATTATTTCTGCTGTTTCAGTTACACTGCATATATATATTTCATTGCATTTCATTGTGTTATGCTGTATTCCTAGCTACTAGTGGCATTGTTACAGCCTATCAAAAAAGAAAGAAAAAGCTGGGGGGTTTTAGGCATCAAATGACAACTCCAGAAGACAATGGACCATAAAAAAAAATAATTTTAATGTGGATGGTATTTAAAAAGAGCTAGTATGAAGCATAAAACAATCAGCTGGTCAGATTGTTCCCTAAATGCTCACTCCATTCAACCTTCCATTACAAATGTACATCATGAACATTTGAACCAAGCAATGTACAATATTAGAAATGAGGCACAATCAAGTTGAGATTAACAATAGAACATAAGACAGTACAGAACAGTAAATGGTGTTGGAATGGTTGATAATGGAGGAGCAGTTGCTCAACGTTTCGCGCACGCAGGCGCTTCTTCAGGAGAAGGGAATATCTGCATAATTTAAAAGAGGTACAATAGTAAACATGATCCGTATAATCCATATAGTCATGATTCTCTGTATATCAGTTCTTTGAGTAGAAAAAATATCACAAGCTGACATATGTGGGTTTGAGCGGACCTATCCGGGCACCACGCCTTTACAGTCCCCACTATTGATGACAAGGATGGAGCAAGGGCCAGTACCCTTGGGCACCACGCCTGTACATCCGGTTTCCCAGAGTTGCATGGTCAGCTGCGAGCAAGAGTGGCCTTAAGTTGTCAGTATCAGCTGTGTGTTGCCAGTGACCTCATTTACCAGTGTGCTTTGCGTCCCAGAGGCTGACCTCTGGAGGCCCCCCGTGGGCGGCCCTCTACAGTGCCTGATCCAGCCATCCCGGATCACATACTGATGCGATCTGGGCTGGCTGGATCTAATCAGGCACTGTTAGGGAGCGAGTGGCCGCCAAATACAGAGCCGCATCTGTAGAGGTGCAAGTGGCAGCGGAGGGAGGGAGCCACGGCACCAGCGGCCGGAGGCTTCTTTTTGCGGGGGCCAGTGACGGGCCCCCTGACAGCCGCGGGCAGGGGCCAATTTTAAAGGCAGCAGAGAGGCCCGGGGGGCAATTGCCACCCTGCCCCCCGGCCCAGTCCGCCCCTGGTCTACTCACTGGCTCTCCACCAGAATTTTAAGTGGGTGTACTAAATGGCTTTTTAACAGAGTTTGAGTTGGGTGTACTCACTGGCTCTTTATGCACGTAGTGTATATCCTTTTTGGAAGAGGGAAGGTCACAGACACACAACATCGCCTCACGCTTGCCGCTGCTAGACCCACCCGCCTGCATCCATGCTCCACACGCCACACCTCCTCTCCGCCTCACGCTTGCCGCTGCTGGACCCGCTTGCATCCACGCTCCACACGCCACACCTCCTCCCCGCCTCACACTCAATGCCCATCTACATACATGATCGGCACAGGGACGCGGGGAGAAGTAAGGAGGAGCAGGCGTGTGGGGATGACAGCCGCCAGCAGACAGGCCCAATCTCAGAAGCAAGTTGCTGGAAGACTGCCCACATAAGCCTGCACCCCCCCCCCCCACATGGTGCTCTATAATGTATTGCTGGGATTTGTAGTCCTCCATACAGCGGAATGCAGAATACCACCAGCTATAGGGGAGTACAACAAATTCCAGCAATACATTATACACTGTATGTATAATGTATTGCTGGAATTTGTTGTACTCCCCTATAGCTGGTGGTATTCTGCATTCCGCTGTATGGAGGACTACAAATCCCAGCAATAATATATTATACAGCACAATGCGGAATACCGCGAGCTATAATGTACTATTGCTGGAGGTATTCTGCATTGCACTGTATAGAGGACTACAACAAATCCCAGTAATGCATTATACAGCTCCAAGCTTGCTCCTGTGATGGACTACAATCTCAATACAAACTAGTAGTCCATCACTGGAGCCATTTTTTGTAATCCTGATTAATCGACTCAATAATCGGCTAACTAATCGATTTTGAAAATAATCGTTAGCTGCAGCTCTAGATAAATGGTCACCCAACACCAGGGATCCCCCACTAACCCCCAGGGTTCCCCCACTAACCACCAGGGATCCCTCACTAACCACCAGGGTGCCTCCACTGGCCACAGTGGAGTCCCCACTACCCACTTGGGAGCTACCACAGAGCCACCACTAATTATTAGGGAGCCCCCACTGGCCACCACAGATCCCGCACTGACCACCTGACAGTCCGCACTAGCCACCTGAGAGCCTAATTAGGGAGCCGCCTCTGCTGCACCCTCACGCACCCATGAAACTCTCTGGACCCCTGGTGAGAGCCCGCACAACCCTCCTGAGACCATGGAGACATCGGGCGGCGAACCTAGAGCAACAGAGTATGTAGCTTCATATTATTCTGCATTGCTGTAATATGTTTTGCTGAGATTTGTAGTTCTCTATAGCTGATGGTATTCTGCATTGCTGTATAATGGTATTGCTGGGAATTGTAGTTCTATATAGCTGTTGGTAGTCATTATTGCTGGGATTTATAGTCCTCTATAGCTGATGCTGTTCTGCATTGTGTATAATGGTATTGCTGGGATTTATAGTCCTCTATAGCTGATGGTATTCTGCATTGCTGTATAATGGTATTGCTGGGAATTGTAGTTCTCTATAGCCAATGCCATTCTGCAATGCTGTACAATGTATTTCTGAGATTTATAGTCCTCTATAGCTGGTGGTATTATTCTACATTGTTGTATAATGTGCTGAGTTTTGTAATCCCTCTACAGCTTGGAGTTAGTGGCAGAACTACCAGGGTCGCAGCAGTCGTACACGTGCACAGCACTGACGTGGCATCCCTCCACTACCAGTGTGCTTTAATTTTCCTCAACCAATAAATTTATCTGCTGCGTCTCTTCCAGGTGTGCATGCAGACATCCCAACCTGCAAAACCTTATTTCAGGGAGGTGCCCGTCTCATTTCAGGGAGGTGCCCTTTCTGTTTTTTTGGGCAGCGGCCGCCGTCAGAATATAAAAGAAACAATAATGATAATAATAAATATATCTATATATATACACAAACACATACACACACAGTAAAATAAAATCCATATACCAATAATACAATAATATTGATTAATACCATACAATGATGGGGAAAAAACAATTATATATATGTGAATTGATGTTCAAGTATCTGTCAGTGTAAAGGTCACAATTTATTAGACAGCCCGAGACCTTTTTAAAAAAACGCTGAGGAGTAAAGTCCCTGATACACAGTTGACTAGTTGCTATGGGCAGCAAATGAAATAAATGTTCTCTATAACTAGACAACCAGGACATATAATTGATCCTATATTATCCACAAAGGGTTAACAGCCCTCTCTCAACCCTGCAGCAGTAGATCTCAGTGCCTGGACCTGCTCTCAATAATAGTCTATGTCCGCCCTCTCTGTGCAGCAAGTAGCTTCTTCCTTCTGAGAGCCAAGCCTCGTTCTGAGGCTACTCTAGAGATCACATAACCTTCCTCCAGGAGGCAAGCCTCGTTCTGAGGCTACTCTAGAGATCACATGACCTTCCTCCAGGAGGCAAGCCTCGTTCTGAGGCTACTCTAGAGATCACATGACCTTTCTCCAGGAGGCAAGCCTCACTCTGAAACTTTACCCACTGATATCTTACCGGAAAGATTTACTCAGAGTAAACCTTTCAGGGAGAAAATGCCTCTCTCGCGGACTTCAGGGAGCCGCTATCTAATAGAGGGAGACTCCCTGAACATCAGGGAGACTTGAGATCCCTGTGCATGTCATGAAGAAAGGGGATCATGAAAACAGCTGATTCCGATGACTCGACCCCACTGGAAGTGACACAGTCGAGAAAATTTATAGGATCGAGAAAAATTATAGAACACTGACTTTGACACTGTCCGGCCCCTCCCAATATTCTCCCACAGCACACAGCCCAGATGTATGGACAGCCAGCAGCGGTCTACAGTGGGCGAGAGTGCCTAAGTCCCGGACATGGAGTGGAGTAAGGCCAGAACCATGTTGGGAGCCCAGTGGGAGGAGAGCACCATCTCACAGCCAGCCGTCCCTTTCATGGACTTACTAGGAGTCCCCACATCTCCCGACCATTCACACTACAGTTACATGGATGGCAAAAGCGGCAGGCAGGGGCTGGGAGAAGGCGGGGAAGAGGTTGAGTGGGGTCAAGTTTCTGCACCATGGGTCTCTGGGTTGTACTTGTTTCCTGGGCTAAAAGTTGCCAGTCAGACCCTGGAGTAGACCCACCTCAAACTCTGGGGGAGAGCCAGTGAGTAGACCCACCTCAAACTCTGGGGGAGAGAAAGTGAACACACACACAGCCATAGGTGTGGTGCCAAACGCATTGTAACAACCATATGGTGCTGCTAATACTAAGAGGAAGTGCCAACAGTATTCACAACAACATCATTATTTTTTTTACTATTTGTGATAATAAATATTTAAAACAGTGTTTATTAAAAAATGTAATATTAAATATTTTGGGGTCAATGAAACATCATGAAATGGTAGATGATCTGAGGAGTTTGGGGATCCCTGCTGTAGAGTGAACATTGCAGCATCTGCATTTAAAGGCTTAGTTCACCTTTTCATCGCCTTTCCAAACAATACCAATACCTTCCAGCTTCTGTAGTATATTAAGTGGGACACCATCTATATTCTAAACAACTTACCGGTCTGTTAGCTTATGTGGTATGAATTTTATGGCAAATGTAAAAAAAAATATGTTTTAGAAAAATGTATATTTATATACTGTGTAAATATACAGTATATA
>NW_017308598.1:153924-159094 GCF_000935625.1 Nanorana parkeri | reverse complement strand
CTTGTCTAGACTTCACATTTATGGACCATTGAACCATTGTCTGGTGTTTAATCCTCCGGACACAAGGTGGCGCTACACCCGTATTGCTCGTCTGCAGTCTTCCTGTCCTGTCCTGAGGCCCGCTAGTGTTTTGTGATTCTACAGTGCGTGTGGAAGGAGTTAGTTCCGGTGGAGGATAAGTGAACGATGGGCAGGGAGTCTCGGTGAGTTAATTCTACAACACTGTGTAGCGAATTGTCTTGTCTGATATTCGGTGTGGTAACACACTCACATCCTGGGTCGCGGATTCGGACATGGCGTGCTTTCACACTAAGTTTTGTCTTTCAGTGTGTTATTAGTGAACACTTGTTTCTGAGCCAGCTTGTCTTCAGTTGTATCCCTTAGGGGTAGGGACACGTTCCCACCTTCTGCGGTGACTGGTGGTTTTTCCACACTAATTTCCCGCCGGTTACCGTCAGGGCACACTAAAAATAATTGTTTTATATGTGCCCCGTCAACACAACACTGGTATGATGTGCGGAATGATGTACACATGCTTAATTTTTCTGTAGCACACTGGCTGGCATGCACACTTTGTATATTGCCAATAAAGTTATAAAACAACAAAAAAAAGCAAACAGTGCCTTAGGTTGTAACAATACAAGGCACGCCGACTCATTGTTGCCACCCAGAAAATGCCAGCTGCATGCTACAACAGACCATTTTATCATTCGGCTTTATCAAAACTAGAGCAGACAGAATCTGAAGAAGTTTCCCATAGTAGCCACTCATGTTCTCTCTTTAGCTTCTTCAGTTTAGCGTTCAAAATGAAAGCTGGAAGCTTATATTTGTTGCCATGTCTGCACCAGTTTTGATAAATTCCACTCATTAGGGGAAATGTATCAAAACTGCAAAACTGGAGCAGACAAAAAACCTGGAGCAGTTCCCCTTGTCAACCAATCAGCTTCTCTCTTCAGTTCAGTTAAGATTTGAAAATGAAACAGAGAAGTTGATTGGTTGCCATGTACAGCTGCTCCAGATTTTGTCTGCTCCAGTTTTGATAAATTCCCCTCGTAGTTTTCCCCCCCCCCCCTCGGGGGGGGGGGGGGGGGTGTATTTCCCTTCACTTTGTCACGTAAATCTAATAGGAAATAAGGGAAAATCTAGGCAAAGAGAGGAAAATGCCTTCTCAACTTGAATTTGCTCCTATGCGTTTTTGCCCTGAATGCATTATATATTTAACCCTTTAGTGACGTCCATAGTATGTCACTGGCACCAGGCCCGTTTAACAAGACTCCCCGCGACTCTCTTTACAGTTCTATTGTAAAGCCGACTGTTGGCTTTACAATAGAAGCGATTCTGGCGACTCAGCTGTTGACAGATTGCTTCTCCGGGCCAGTAAACCGACACCCAAAGCTTCTTGGGTGTCGGTGGAAAGCTGGGGAAGAGAACTGTAAACGAACGTTCACGGATTTCCTCTCGTATTATGGGAATGAGAGCGACGCGTATTGCATCACTTCCGGTCCCATAGCTGTCATTGCTGTCCTCCTGAAGCCAAGCTATAAGCTATTGAAGTGCGATCTGCACTTCAATAGCTTATTTCGAGTGTAAAGGTCATACTAGTGGTCTTTTGGACCCCCAGCATCACCTGAAAGAGTACCTGTCGTCACCAATCTGCTATCACCCCCCAATGTGAAGTAAGGTAAAATAAAAAAATATATTTTTTTAAATATCAAATAAAATAAATGTAAAAATAATAAAAACATATTTAAAGTCACCCGCGAGCACGTGCGTCATAACATAAACACGCGTCAGGTGCTCCTATGTATGAAAACGACGCTCGCGATATACATGTTGGGTATCATTGCGCACGCCGGAGTGAGAGCAATAATTCTAGGGCCAATATTTATGCGTGTCTCAAAACTGATGACCAGTAGGGACTTTTTGGGGTACTGAATTTAGTCGCCGTTTCACAGACTCACACAATTTTTTACCTGGGCATGATGGGTATCTGTTTACTTGTCGTAACCTCACCTTTAATATTTTATTATTAAAAATAGGTATTTTATTATGTTTTGGGGCACTAAATTTAACTTAAGTGCATTTTTCACAAAATTTTTGGGATTGATAAGTTGCGCTAATATTGTGCAACATAAAAATTTGCAACTGTCAACATTTTATTCTACACGGTCTTGGCTTTCAGAAAATATATAATGTTTGGGGGTTTAAAGTATTTTTCAGGTCTAAAATGTGTATTATAACACATTATAGCAAAGCAGTTATACTTAATCATTGGAGCCGGCTGGCTATGCTCCCCCTAAGGATCCTCGAGTCATCACATTATATACAAAGTTTATAGGACTTAAGGACGTCGAGGGACATTCCATCACTGCAGTGGAGGAGGAGGGAGTGCTGTGACAGCTGGCCAGATCCAAGGTTTAGGTAAGTGTAACTTTTTTTTTTTTTTGGAACTGAGACACAAACAAGCAATTAACCCTTGCAGTCCAGGGGAACCCCCACTGGAAGAGTTAAGATTACCCCCGAGTTCTTCTTTAAATCAATGCCTCAAACGCACGTTGACACATGTTTTTCATGCAATGTGCTTTGTATTAAAGCGACACTAAACTCGGAAATTAAATAATAAAAATAACTTCTATTATATAATCAATGACTCTGTACCTTTTTTTTCCAGCTCTAAATGTTCCAAAATCCATTTTATTTTTCTCCAGCCACAACATCCTGCCAAAGGGTGGCTATTTTTCTTCTACATGGTCCCTATGGGAGCTGTGAAGGACTACAAGAGTGAAAATGACATGACACACTGCATGCAAAGGTCCGCGCACCACCGATCCTCGCTGCTTTGCGTGCAGTGTGTCATGGGCTTCATACTTTCTTCTGAGTCTCGGCTCATATGCTGAATCTAGTCACACAGTCACAGAGGATATGGCTCCTACATTTGAAATTAAAGTTGTTTTTCTGTGTAGATTGTTGTAAACTTTGTTGTAGATTTTTTGTAAGTAGTTTTGATTATTCAGAGCATTGCAGAGGAGATTACAAGCAGCAAAACTGTCAGTGTGTATCGTGAGGAGGGGAGAGGCAGGTGTGTGCCGTGAGAGATGATTCCTCTCTGGTAATGGGAATTGTAGGCAAAGAATCATCATGCACGGCTCTTAGGCCTAGTTCACACCTGAACGTTTTGTAGCGCGTTTAATGCTCGACGAACGCTCTACAAAACGCTCAAACATCTAAATCCCTTTGTATTCAATGTGTCTGGTTCACACCTTGCCGTATTTCCGTCCGAACGCTATACAAAACGGCCTACGCCCAAGTAAGTACATGTACTTCTTTGGGGCGTTTTGGTCTCGCGTTTCCATTCGGATACAGCCAAGTAGCCCTTGGAAACGGGCGCTTGTCTCACGTTTTTTTACCGCGAATCGCGGTAAAAACGCGCGACAGATGCGCATATTCAATACGCCTAGGTGTGAACCCAGCCTTAAGGTGCCCATACACTTTACAACCCTCACAAGACTTTTGTCTTGCAAGGGTTGTAAAGCACTTAAAAAACATACGATCTGCCCATCTTGGACAGGCAGATCATACTTGAGATCATCACATGCCCGCCCCCCTGAGGGGCGAGCTTCTGATGACTGCAATGCTGAACGGGCAGTGTGCGTGTGCGCACACCGGCCTGTTCGGCAGTCATCTCTCGATCGTGTTAAAAACCAGCCGAAAATCGTACAATTCTCGGCTGGTTTTCCAACATGCTCGAAATATAAAAGTCGTGCGACCGTACATTAGAAACGGTCGCACGCCTTCCATACACTGCACGATTCTCGTACGATCGCGGGATTTCCCTGCAGTGTATGGGCACCTTTACTAAGTGACAGGAATTGTGCCTGGAGAGAAGAGACGCGGGAGCGAACACAGCACACTTTCGAAATAGTAAGACTTTATTCTAAAACATAAATGTGGCTTTGCAGAATGTTCATTGTGTAGATGTGTATAAGGAGAAAAATGCTGAGGGTTTTGTGTCGCTTTAAATATCAACGCTCATCACATTGATGCACATCATGATGTGTTGATATGCATATGGATGCTTTTCCATTGATTTCAGTGCAAAAAAAAAACGTAGAGACCTGTCCCCAATGGATGATTTCCCACCTTTTCCTGTTGAGGTGACAACCCAAACTTTTGGATTTTCCTTCAGTTTGGGACAATTCACACCAAATGTGTTGCAGCTGCGCTGGGCGTTGTTTCCAGCGCAGCCTCAACGCAAGACATGGCTATTTTCCTTCTCATGAATGGGCTCGGTTTACACCACCACGTTGCAATGGTGTGAGCTGAAAAAAAAGTACTGTATTTGCTGGCGTATAAGACTACTTTTTATAGTTAAAAACATCCCTCAAAAATCGGGGGTCGTCTTATACGTGAGGTATACCAGCAGCTGCACCTTTCTGCCATGCAGATAATGGACACTAAAAGAGCGATTCCTATTGACAAAAGGACAGTCAGGACTTGCTATGATAATAAAGCTGCCAGTTCTAGCATATACAAGGGTGGCTCCATAGGACCCTGCAAGGGAAAGGAGCCACCATAAGGGTTTGTTCACTGCGCTGGATTGCATACTAAACTCCCACCTGCGTTCTGGGGAGTGATCGCCCGCACCAGAACGCGTGGCACAACAATGCCTGCGTTCCAGTGCGATCACAATAAATCGTGCATTCAGCATTTTTTGCGATTGCACTGGACCGGATCCTCCCACCCCAGAACGCAGGTGAGAGTTTAGTATGTGATACAGTGCATTCCAGCAGCTAACTGGGCTGAAACGCACTGTAATTGGTGTGAACAAGCACTTAACCCTTTCGTTGCCAAGCCCTTGAACGCTTTACACCTCAGCTGGCCACACCATATTTGCAATGTTTCCCATTGTTTTGATTTTCTACTGCTGCGTTGCTAGCGTTTGTAAAAGACCCCACCCATATATTTTCTGAAAGCACAGGCACGGTAGAATAAAAAGATGGTGCTAGTAATTTTGTATGTCCTGTGATAATTGCGCAAATGTTTGTCAAATCAATATTAAACCGATAAAATACCCAATTCAAGCATCAAAATCAGCATCAGTGCACAAAAAAATACTTTTCAGACTAAAGCTAATAGATAAAACTGTATTGAGTTAATAAATAAATGGGGG
>NW_017308598.1:148206-153859 GCF_000935625.1 Nanorana parkeri | reverse complement strand
GGGGGGGGGATGGGGAAATCAAGCACTGTGATGCATTCTAACAACGCACCACAGCTCATGTGCATGGCATATACCACAGTATGGTGCATGTGCATGTTATGTGGGGGAGGGTTTGTGTTTTATTTTATTTTACTGTTGGGGGGCTTTTGGGAAATATCCCCCTGACAAATAAAAGGGGTGGTGCCGCCACACCACCTCAGTTTATTGTGTTTCCTCTGGCCTAACAGGGGCATCGTAACTGTTTTGTTATTTTCCATACGCCCGCCTGATAGTTGCAGGGGCCTCCCAGTGTATGCTGCACTGTGAATCGGGGACAGTGGACCTAGAGTGGTTGCATGCCTGGGCTTGTCCCAGGATTAACCTTTTCTGGGATTTTGCTAAATATGGGACCCTCCATCCCCATCTCTTTCCCTGAGGTTTCTTAGCTGCCTGGAGGTGAAGCAACCATCCCGAGTGCATATAGACACTAGCTGAGCTTTCCCTTACTCACATTTGGTTCGGCTCAGAGTTCTCATCTGCATTGCCTTGAATGGGTTGGCGGCCATCCATACTCCCTAGGTATGCTGGCATGTTGTGGATATTCATATCCAGTAGCATCCCGGGCCTCCTTGAAAGGACAGCTGTACGATGGAGTGGTGAATAGATCTCCTAAATAAGGCTAGGGAAAGAGGTCACCCCTACCAGGTGGCCCTGAAAAAAGAAAAATGGGTGAGAGTGTCCTGTTAATTTTAATAGTTCTCTTAATTACTGGCTGGATCACCAGGTGAAACCAAAGGCAAAAAAAGGCTAAGAAAAACGAATTCAGCCATCACATTTAAAGTCTGGTAAGCTACAATATACTACATTTTTGTTTTTGGGTTTACATACTTTGATATCACACCATAAATTAATTTTTGTATATTTCTTGGATTTAGACATTACCGAAAACGCTCATCATCACGTGGCCGCTCTGGCAGCAGGTCAAAGAGCCGCTCACCACCTGATAAGAGATCCAAAAGAGATGACCGCCGATCCAGAAGCCGGGAGCGTGACAGAGATCGTAGAAGGGAACGATCACGCAGCAGAGATCGCAGAAGATCACGTTCCAGAGATAGAAAGCGTCCTGGGTAGGAAGCAGTTTCTTCCTAAGATTAAACTACTTTTATTGTTTTTTTAATACCACAAAGTAATCTTAGAACTTTTCCAACCTCTCCTTTTCCTACAAGGCATACTCTAGTTGAAATGATTAAAAAAAATCTGATACATAACATAACACGTGAAGGTTGACCTAGACATAAGGTAATAATCTTCCTGTGTATTTCTCTAAGAAAAAGCATCCAGGGCTGACTGCACCAGTCAGCCCTGGATGATTTTTCTTAGAGAAAGTAGCGTTTTGCCAAGTTGAATGCATTTAATCAGCCCCTAATGTTTTCGCCCTAGATAGGGCCAGCACAATAAAGTATCTTTTGTCAACCCTCTTCCCCAAGACAGTTAAAAGTACACCAAGGTAATTCCAAAATTTTTTATTAAAGGATTTTGCAACAGTAGGAATGTCAAACCATCATCTGATGTCTGTGATTTACCTTAAAGGCTAACAATAATATTATATTTGAGCCCAGTTGCTGTATTCTGCCTTTCCCCTACAATCTATAGTTTCCAGACCTCAGATCAGGGGAAGACTTTCAAGGACTGCAGTTTAAGCCAGATCAGGCAGCTCCTCCATTGTCTATTGACTCAAGGCAGGCTGTCGTATTTGCAAATGTGACCTTTTCTCATTTAACCAATATAAAGAAGTCCTTTAACTGCAAGTTTGTTAATGAAGGAGCTTTTTACCTCTTCTAATTTTCTGTCATTTAAATGGCAAGAGTTAATCTCTCTTTGATGCTGTCTTTGAGCCTCACGGGAACGTTTGACGGTAAAGCCCGTAGCACACTCAATACGAAGTCGTGTGGAGCAAAGCTGTGAGGCATGGACGTTCGCATGCAGTGTGTGAGCCAAGCGAGGACAGATGAAATACTATCTTCAGCCAATCGGCTCGCATTTAACAACCGAATGGACTTCGCATCCTGATGCGTGGGTTTATATGCAGAAGCCATTTGGTTGAAAATTACATTTTTCATCTCTGCACGCTTAGCTGTGTGAGCTCTTGATGGGCCGGAGTGAAAATTACATGATACACTGCCCATGATCCGCGCACCACTATTTCGCGTGCAGCGTGTCACAGTCTTCATAATAATGTCTTTTTTCTAACGGGAGATGATGCCTTTCACATTCTGGTGAAAAAAGAACTACGGTAATGAGAATCCAGCTGGATGTTCCTGCCTTGGTGGACTGCGGTAGTCTCTAAACTGCAGTCCACTCGTCTATAGTGTGTAATTACAGTGTGTAATATTTTTTTTGTGTGTGTTTTACTTATAGCCGCCGACCAAGCAGAGAAAGGGAACGTAGCAGAGAGAGAAGAAGAACCCGCAGTCGTGAAAGAAGGCGATCCAGGAGCAAAAGCCGCAGTAGACGATCACGCTCTGCTAGTCCAAGCAAAATTAAGAAAGGGGAAATAAGGTATTCACCTGAAAGTGATTGAGAGGTTCCCGTTGCACAGTCAGATATTATATACTTTTGATATTTTTTTTTCTACTTTATTATCACACAGGGGACTAAGAAGCCCCCTATGTGACAGCAAAGAGGATGTGACGGGTCCTCTTTATGCAAAATACCATAGTCACTCGCACTCCGTTTGTAGATAGCAGTCAATCTCTTTTATTGACTGAGCATGATGTCACATACACAAAGTGATGTTTCGGGACCAGATAGTCCCTTCTGCAGGCAAACAACAGTGTTAACACCAATGTGAAACCTCTTTATGGAGACATCAGGGGTCCCCGATCGTCACCTTATACAAGCGATCCGTCGGCTCTATCGCTTGTATGTAAACAGGCATCGATGCCTGTTTTTAAATTTTGACAGTTTCCTGCGCGCACGAGTGGGTGGGGCTAACAGGCTGTCTCTAGGCGGCCTGTTACATCCAGGAACCTCCTGGCTGGCTCTTTAATTACAACAGCTGGCCGGGGAGCGTTTAAAGAATGACGTTTCCACTAGGATTGCTGGCTCCAACCATTGTAGTAAAATGCTCATCATATAGGTCATCAGCAGCAAAAGGCTCAGGCCTTTTGCTGCTGATGACCTATATGATGAGCATTTTATAATTCCATGTTCAATAAGCCCACTCCTGAGGAATAGCAGTCAGCTGCATTACTGCCAGCTTTAAATATACCATATCAGTTCTTATTGACATGGTGCAAGACTTGTTAAAAATGGAACAGCGTGTTGCATTCATAATTACAAGTTACTACTTGGGAAAACTATTCATTTTCCTGGTACACTTCCGTAAGTATGTTTGCAGAGGACCCTTTGACTTAAAATGTTGGTCTACTGAACAGGCATGTAGGAAGCACTTTGCATTCCTTTTGAGGGGGGTACTTTTTTATGGTGCCTTTTTGGATACTTTCACAGGAGGTAAAAATGCTCATTTGCCCCAGCAAAAGAAGCTAACCCTCCAAATGGAAGACCTCTTCTGCTCTTCAAGCCAAAAAGAGTTCTTTATTTCTCAATTTTCAAACTCGTCCCGAATTCTGATTCGTGCAAAAACCTTGGGCCTTGAAATCCCAAACCAAACCTGCAAACAAGTCCTCTTCAGCATGAAGGTTTGCCCAGCACTTTCCACAGTGGGGACACATCTGTTAGTCTTTGCAGACACCTAAACAGAAAGCATCTGATGCCTGGGTACTTGAACGTAGTGTCCTGGGGCCTTAAGTAAGAAGAGTTTCTTACTCTCCCCCCACCATGTGCAATGCTGTCCAAACTGCCTTTTTCTCTGCACAGATTAGCAGACCTCTGTGCTGCCCTGGCAGGCCTGTTGGATCAAGAAGTCACTGCCCTTGTTCAGCAGTGAAAGGTTTGAAGTTTTTTACCCCCACCTTTTCACTTTCCCAAAACCAGAAAGGCAGCATTTGCCTCATTCTGGATTTTAAAGTCTTCAGTGTCCTATGGTGAAGTTCCATATGTAATCTGCCAAATTTATTATAGCCTCCATCCATCAGGAAGACTTTCTAGCCTTGGTAGACATAAAGGATACGTACCTGCATGTCCACATATTTCCAGTGCAGCAACATTCTCTGTTTTGCAGTGGACACTCAACCCTGCCAGTTTGTGGCTGTACCATTTGGTCTATCATTCACACCTGAGTGTTCCCAAAGGGTCTGAGGGCCTCTGCGACCTGTGTCGTAAATCCCACCACCCCCGGCAGGCTGCGACCTGTGTGTCCTAACCCCCCCCGGGCCCGCAGCCTGTGTCCCTCCCCCCCTAGCCGCGTCCTCTGCGACCTGTGTCTCCCCCACTGCCTCCACAATCTGCGCAAATAAACACATGCATAGGGCATTTTGTGTGAGCGTAGTGGGCTACCAGAAACCGCACATATGGCCGGGCGGTCACAGAAACTCACACAATCGCGTTGGCAGTGCCATTATTTTTCAATGGCACCCCAGTTGCGCCAGGCAGTTTGCGTGGTTTCCCGCCGCAATATCGCCCGTACAATCGCGCATCGAAATTGGAAATACCACGCGGTGCGTGTCGCGGGAAAAAGGTGCATGTACCTTTTTTCAGCGATTGTCATCCTGATGTAACCCCATTAAAATTAATTGGGCCGCGCAGCAACTGCTGTATGCTACCACACATGATTGCCCAAGTCTGCACCAGCCCTAAAGAGTACATTCTGCACCAGCCCTAAAGAGTACATTCACTTTCCCCCCTCTCTAGTCTAGTAGACAAGTAGTTTTTTTTTAATTTCCAAATTTAAATCTTCTTGCTTCTAGAGAGGCAGAGCCAGCTGTCAATCAGCCAGCGGGGTGGATTGCCACTGTATTGTCAGGATCTATCCTTGCTGTAGTGCGGCTCTGCACTCTCAGCATATAGCAGGCAATAGCCCGCTATATGCTAAGTTTTGGGTCACCGGAGGACACAGTATATGTCCTCCCCTGACCCTCCAGAGAACTATGGGCAAAAAAGTTTGCCCCGTAGTTCTCCTTTTAAAATATGTTTTTTGAATTTCGTTAAGGGACCCCGGTCCCACTCCTCTGTGTTTATGATCAATTCCTAAGCACTGCTTTTCTACTAAACTGAAGCATGCTGGCAGTGGGAGGGTTTATACCTGGCTGATTACTTTTTTTGTTTGCCAGTGTCGTACTCTTTCTGTAGGCGGCAAAAAAATGCAGTGGTATCGGAATACCTGACTTACCTAGTGGCAACTTTTGTTCTCAATGGTCCCTGTGTGTGTTGTAAAGTAGCCACCGCTCCAAGCTCACTCATGTAATGGGCTATAATCTCCCTTATAGTTTACTGATTTGCAGCTTTACAACACACACGGGGACTGGGCTGCGTTGATCAGCACAGTCTCAAGACTTAGACAAGGTAAACAGCCTTGTTTTGTATTGTGACAGTTCACACCAATGCACAGTGAAAATGAGACAGGAAGCCTTTTATCGAGCTACAGCCAAAAGACAGCTATGTGCCTAAAAACACGATGCATGTAAAAACCACAGTGCAAAAAATGCAAACATTCACTGCAGCGTACATCACAGTGCATGCCAACTCGTGTGGGCGCACGTGCTATGGTGCAAAC
>NW_017308598.1:134289-148026 GCF_000935625.1 Nanorana parkeri | reverse complement strand
GCTTGTGTTGGTAAAAAAAAGCCATAAAAAGCTATTGTATGTTTTTGTTTTGTTTTTTATTATTATTATTATTATTTAGATCAAAATCTAAAGAGAACACAGACGTTCTTGAAGCAAGTAAAGAAAAGAAAAAGGATGATGAAGATAAAGACAAAGAAAAGGATAGATAATGCACCACTTCGCACAGAAAATTGTTGCAATTACAAATGATTAGGCATTCTCATGTTTATTTCTTTTGTGTTGGTATGACACAAAGTGGAGGAAAAAAAAAGCCAAATCTGATTAATTCCACGTAAATGGACTGGACAAAATTATTGGCACCCTCATTTAATATTTGGTAGCACAGCCCTTGGGAAAAAATAGCTGAAGTCAATTGCTTCCTGTAACCATCAATGAGTTTCTTGCACCTCTCTACAGGAATTTTGGACCACTCTTCTTTCACCAACTGTTCCAGGTTCCTCACATTGGAAGGGTTCATTTTCCCAACTGCTGTTTTGAGATCTCACCACAGGTGCTCTCTGGGATTCAGATCTGGACTCATTGCTGGCCAGTCCAGTACTCAGAGCTTTGTCTGAAACCATTTCTGGGTGCTTTTTGACATGTGCTTTGGGTCATTGTCCTGCTGTAAGACCCATGACCTCTGACGGAGACCCAACTTTCTGACACTGGGCCCTACATTGCACCCCAGAATTCTTTGGTTGTCTTCAGATTTTATAATGCAATGCACACAGTCAAGACATCCAGTGCTTGAAGCAGCAAAGCAACCCCAAATCATCAGTGAACCTCCACCATGTTTGACTGTAGGGACTGATTTTTTTTCTTTAAAGGCCTCCATTTCTTTTTCTGAAAACAGAATGATGGGCTTTACCAAAAAGCTGTCATTTTGTTTCATCTGTCCACAGCACACTCTCCCAAAAGGATTTTGGCTTCCTCAGGTAAGTTTTGGCACACTCCAATCTTGCTCTTTTATGTTTGTTTCAGCAGTGGGATCCTCCTGGGTCTCCTACCATAGCGTCCTTTTTTTTTTTCTTCAAATGGCGACGTATATTCTGAGCTCAGGATATGGTCCGTGTACCCATCACACTCAGAACCGCTGCTCCATGAGATAAGTGGGTGCAGCAGGTGACAACGGGTGTCTTCCGTCAAAGTATAAGTAAAAGATGGACACCGGCACTCCAAAGCAAATCCAGTACGTCTATTTATTCACGTACTTGTTGCAAATGCAAAACATTTCGGGGTCTCACAGGATCCCCTTCATCAGGCAAACAAGTGATAAGTGCAAGTGAAACAGAGTGAACTATATACACACCAGTTGTGAATGTGAACCAATTCAAAGAGTCTGACATCATCGTGACCTCACATTCCCTCCAAAATTCAAACTAAAGTAAACATGTAACCAGACATTAGTGGCTAGAATACAGACACATGTGTGAATACTATATGGACACAAAAAGGTAAAATTACCTGACACAAATGTCAAAACAATCACGATGCATGGTTATTGCTGTGTACAGTGATCTGTACAGAAAACAGTGTCTTGTAAGAATAAAAAGCCATTAGGCAGCACTGGAGGAGTAGTCGTCGGCTGCTGTCAAAGGGGGCCAGTCCCGCTCCCAGTCAAGCACCAATAAGAGGACGCCATCTGGTGGCAGCCTGTAGCATCACAGATGGGGGAAGCCGCACACGTCACAAGCGACGAGGATTCGGTCACACCCCTTGGTGAGCAGACAGGCTTTGGAGTGGCCGTACCTGCCTATGTCAGGCGTGGTGTCGGCCGTATCGTAGGGTACCATGACAACGGCGGGATGCTGGCCAGCGGAGGCCGACAGTTAAACAAGCAGCATGCAACCACAGTGAGACTGAACAGAACTATCAGTAGACAGCAGCACAATGCATCGTGAGAGGATAACACTGCATGAGGGAGCATCCGTGTAGAATGTAAACAATGAAGAAATATGGAAAAACAAAATGACAGCATAGATAACAATGGGCTGTCACAATAAAAGCAAGTGAATAAACGCTAGAGAAGGACCCATTCGTATTTAGTGGTGTGGCACTCCACAGATAAATGCATTGGCAGAAGGCCAGGTACGAAGCGAGCCTGTGAGGAAAAAGGCAATATTGTTGAGCATTACTAAAAAATAAACGCATGCGGCTATCTACATATTACTGGGAGCAAAGTAAGAATAAATAAAATAAAAAGAATAAAAAACACATAGAAGCCACTAGAGTTGCCAGTATAACTGGGTCATCACATGAATGTATACCAGGCTGTAGGCATGAAAGGTACCATGTAGAATAATCTTTAAACGCATGCAGTGTGGTCCATGCAGTGTGGTGTTGGCTGAGATACAAAGCATGGGTACCACTGAGATTGTAACTACATGGTACAGTGCAATGATGTGTTCCAAGGCTCATAGTACACAAGGGTGATGAGATAGTACGTGAAAAGTACTGCTTAGTGATATGATTAAACAAACACATCTGGATCTATGGGATATGGTGAGAACCCAAATGCGAAGTAAAGCATAACTGTTATGGGATTATGAGTAGCTGTGACTTGAGCAACTAGCTGCAAAAATAAAAAAATTGATATCACAGAAGCATGACTATGGATGCATGATATCACATGACATAGTCCATATGGACATGTAATGGCCACTCATGAACGTAAAAAAAATGGAAAGGCCATAAAGCATACTCCATCTCATGGAGAAATCAGTGTGTGTCAACTTGTGTACAGAGGTCTAACTTCCATGGATAATGAAAAGAACACTCTGGGGGAGAAGTTATGATCAAGAGAGGTGATGTTAAAATCCCCGGCTGTGGCACACTAGCCACCCCATGGGAATTCTATGTCAAAGAAATAAGGAGATAAGCATGTGGTTTAAGTCGATTTACCGATCGGGGAGGAAGCATTTAAGGGTAAGACTCGTATTGAGTCCCCTTGGCATCACGGTATCCAATGTGTGGATCCAAAATGCTTCTCGTTGGAGAAGGGATCTATCATGATTCCCACCACGGTGGGGTAGTGTGAAATGTTCGATCACCATCCTCCGTAATTCATGGGTCTGATGTCTTAGCTTAGCAAAATGAACCGCTACTGGTTTATTTAGATCCAGAGTGTCACCCTTGGCACAGGCATTAATAGCAGATCTGATATAGCTACAATGTTTTTGAAAGTGTCTTTTGAATGGTCCCATAGTCTTACCAACGTATGCCAGTCCACATGGGCACTTCAAAAGATAAACGCATGTCTCTGTCGTACAATTGAGATAGCCTTTGATCTGAAATCTCTTCCCACTATGTCGATGTGAGAATGACTCGCCTGTAATGAGCGCACTACACATGTTGCAGTTAAAACCTTTATACCAACCAGTGCGTTGTGATATTTGGAATGGTTGTTTACAGTACTTGGGCCAGGGGTCTGCCTGGACCAAGTGGTCCTTCAGGGTTTTGCTGCGTCTATATACCTGCAGTGATGCTGTTTTAAAGTGTGCAGTTAGTTGTTTGAGAATGTTCAGGTTTTTAATTGTGGATCTGCGAATCAAATGTGACGCTCCGTTGAATCTCTGGATAAAGGGTAATCTGTTAGAGGGTTTGTCTGTCCTTGAGGTTAAGAGCATTTTTACTGTTGCCCGTGCAAGTGCATGGTCCAAAACTGAGATGGGGTACCCTCTTTGCTGAAACTTGGAATTCATCGCCCTAATCTGTATGTCGCATGCGTCTGGATCAGACGCATGGAACTGCGATATAGGTAAATTGTTAAGTAAATGTTTAGGGTATGAACTGCAATAGTGAAGTATGGTGTTGCGATCTGTCGGTTTGCTATACAGCGTGGTAAGAAGATGACCATCAACAATATTGTTTTGGACATCTAGGAATGTAATGCTAGTGTGATGAAATTCTGGGTAAAAGACAATACCAGGGAAAATGGAGTTGAGAAACCTGGCAAACCCTTCTAAGGCGGTGGTCTCAACCTGCCAGATAACAAAAATGTCATCTATGTACCTAGTCCAAAATTTGACATGCGTGATGGATAAATGTAAATCGCTTCTAGGTAGCCCATGAATAGGTTTGCAAAAGAGGGTGCCGCGGAACTGCCCATGGTAGTACCCTTAGTCTGTAAATATAATGTGTTCTCAAAGAGGAAGAAATTATTCACAAGAACAAATCTTAGGCAAGATAAAATAAATTCAGTAGGTATGGTGTCATGTTTGTGTGACCTCAGAAAATGTCCAATTGCATGAAGACCTGAATCAACGGGGATGCATGTATAGAGGGACGAAATGGGACAGTTTATCAAGAAAATCCCTCTTGTCCCTGACAAAGGCAGGGAGTACTTTAACAAGTGGTTGAAGCACGGTGTCAGTCATCTTCGCCATGGGTTGTGTAATTGAGTCAGTCCCGGACACTATAGGCCGAAATTTAAGTGGATCCACAATATCAACGTTATAAAAGTAAAAATAAGTCAAAACAATTAACTTTGTGATCCAACATGGATCTGTAAGCAGTAGAACATTGCCCATTTCAAGTGGGGTAGGAGAATGACCTGTAGAGGAGCCCTGCACAGCTCCAAACCTCACTAGGTAGTGCTGAGAAGTAGAAAGACAGCCTGACGGTCTTCAGGTGGTCAGGGTGCAATCCTTGGTGACTCGTTTCCACTCTGAGGATACTCTGTTAGGAGCAGGGGTGGAAGAGGTGGAAGGCGGATCCTCTGGAGCGGTGCACCATTGGCATAAGATGTTGGTGCCGTCCTTTAATAATGAGGAAATGACACGCGTGGATCCCTTGTAGTTAATAATAAGCTTGGTGGGGTACCCCCAGCGGCATCATTCGTTTTGTCTTGGGAGTCTATCATCTGATTTATAGTGGAGTCGATTTCGCCCATTTTGTTCTCAACATGGTCTACTCTGGAGCCTATGACGTCAACATCAGCTCTTGAGTTGTTGAACCAGGGAGACAATATCCGAATGGATGGCACTGCGGAGTGAGATTAGCATTTCTTTCAGTGTAGTGTCCAGTATAGGCTGGTCAGAGGTAGGGAAACCATTAATGGAGCGGTTCAACTCCCTTGTATCATCTAGGGAGGCAGAAGGACTCGCCTCACAGCAGCCTGCAGTCTCCTCTGCCATCCTGGGTTTCGCTTTTGCAGGGATGCCAGAACATGAGGAGAGAGGCGATAAGGACCCCCTGTAAGTGAGTGCGATGCAGGGGACCCTGTATTGCTCGGCAGGGAGAAGCTGTGTGCCCGGAGCAACCGCCATTTTGTTTCCGGCGCACGGCTGAAGGGAAGAATTCTGTGACCTTCCTGGGCCGTGTCACGTCTCTTCATTTGCGGGACATGTGGAGGCGAAGATGTGGTGTCGGTCTCCAAAGAAAGTGAACCGATCGGGCTAGTCAGCGGTGAGAGATGAGGTAACAGAACCGCGGATCGGAGCTCTCTGCTCATGCGGCCATCTTGTGCAAGCGGCAGCCACGTCCCCTCCAGTTGTACATTTTAACATATCACGGTGCCCATTGATCTCAAAGAGAACAAAGGCTTGAGATCTGCAGGGCATATTAGCATGCTAACTAACTAATTTATTTTATGTACACTAGTCTCAGAGAAGCTCAATTACAATTCTATTCATGTCTGGGTGCACACATGTATACTTTTGGCTAATCATATTTCTTCCAATCTACCCATCATATATTATTATTAAATAGATACATTTATTTTTTTTATTTGGGCCTTGGAATTTCTTACACTGCGAGCTAACCGGCCAGACGTTGGGTTATACAATCTAGCTAGCCTATTTAGACATGCTAGGGACTGGATTCATGACACTGCTTATTTTAAAAACACACTTCTGGAAAAGTATATGGTGTCACCCTGGTCCCTGATGGGCATTCTCAATACCCCGTGGAGAGCTCTTTCCCCAGCCATCAAGAGTGATATCCTCCTGAGGAACACCATAATTACCTGGAGGGAAGTCTGGAAGCTATATAAGATCCCAGGGGTGATTTCTCCTCTGATGCCCTCATGTCATCACCGGCCTTCTCTCCAGGCAGGAACTCCAGTGCCTTCTCTACCAGGAGTACAAGAGGTATTTGTACCGTAGAAGACTCCTCGGGGTATCTGTAATCAATTTAGGGAGTTGCAGACCACTTTCCAAATTTCTAGCAATCACTTCCTACAGTATGCTCAAATTCGTCACTTTATAAATGGGAACCTCCCGGTACCATGGTCCTTGACCTCCACCTCATCCTTCTGCAGACTCTTTTCCTCTCCTTCCCTGAAAATGTCGCTGTCCACTATTCTTCATACCTTTTGATCACCTCTACTCTGTCTCTTCTTACTCATTTCCACCCACATGTTCACAGGTGGGTGGTCTTCAGAGTCCATCGGAAGACGCCGATCAGTTGCTCCTTTGTGGATGGCTTTCACTTAGGAAAGCCATCATTTGCGAAACATGGAGAGAAATCCAGTTCAAACATGATACATAGAGCTTTTTACGCCTTCAATCTACGGTACACAAACACTCACCAGCACCCTATGTGATGGCACATTGGAGGTGACAGGTTCTCTTTAAGGTTTAGACCCCTAGTGTCACCTTTCCACTTCACTGTATTCAGCTGCTGAGGCAGCTGAATGTCAACACAGCAGGCAGTGACTGGGAGCAAAAGCCAGCCTGTTGTTAGTTATTTTAAATTGCAATAGCAGGCTGGCTATTGCACCCGCCCACTGCCTGCTGTCAATCAGCAGAGGGAACTGAAGGACAAAGCTCTCCTTCAGGTCCTCCACTGCTGATTGACAGCAGGCAGTGGACTGGTTCAATATCCAGCCTGCTATTGCAATTTAAAATATCCAATAGCAGGCTGGCTATTGTTTCCAGCCACTGATTGGAGACTTGATGCTGGTGTTTTATCAGTCCCTCGCACCCAAGTCCGAGGTATTGATAGAACACCGGCAGAGAAGGAAATGGGGCAGGCAGAGGCGGAGGAATGGAGCAGCAGTGCAGGTGGGGCGGGGGGCAGCAGGAGGAATTCAGAGTCACCGCAGTCTCTTCTCCCCGCTGGGCCGGCTGCACTGGTCTGTGTACCCGCTGCCTCTGCCGATACAGGGGGGGAGAGCAACAGGGAAGGGACACAGACCCTTGTAGCCAGCACCAGCAGAGAGGAGAATGAAACAGCGGCAGGGGAATCAACTGATCGAAAATAAACTAATCGATCATGAGAATCGTTGACAACGATTCTCATGGTCGATTAGTTGTTTCAGCCCTATTCCCAATACTGTTGCAGAAGTTCCCAGACGTTTTGCACTTGTGGTTTGCTTTCACCTTTTTCACTTGTCCATTCTAAACTGTTTAATTTTGGTTTAAGTCTGGAAACTGTGCGTGCCACTGCATGATTTAACCCTTTCGCTGCCACAGGGTGGCCATGTCAGTAAACCTTACGTTGGTGGCTTTCATCCTGCTATAAGCTCATAGTTGCTTTAGCTACCATGAACTTATATCAGAAGGGTTCTTCTGACAAGCCGCTGATGACTATTTACAAAAAATCCGGGCACCCCCCGCCGCCACGGCCACTGGCTTACACGAGCACTACCTTATATGGCCAATGTGTGTGTGCATGGTCATAAAAAGTCAGTGAGTGTGCAAGTGATTGGATGAGGTCATGAACTGCAGAGTGCAGATTTATTTGCATTTCACATTCCGTGAGTTTTTTGCTCGTGAAAACATCCTGGATACTCTGCGTCCAACTGGTGCTTTAAATTTTTAAACATGAGCGGCTGCCTGAGAACTTCAAGGAGAGAGGTTCAATTGTTGTGAAGAGGGCGCCCAAGAAAGCCCAGCAAGCGCGTTGATTCAGCTGCAGGATCGGAGCACCACCTGTGCAGAGCTTGCTCAGGAATGGCAGCAGGCAGGTGTGAATGCATCTGCCCGCATAGTGAGGCGAAGACTTTTGGAGGATGGCCTGGTTTTAAGAAGGGCAGCAAAGAAGCCACTTCTCTGCAGAAAAAACATCAGGGACAGACTGATATTCTGCAAAAGGTACAGGGATTGGACTGCTGAGGACTGGGGTAAAGTCATTTTTTCTAATAAAATCCTTTTTTTGATTGTTTGGGGCACACGAAAAATACCTTGTTCAGTCCTGTGTCATGCCAACAGTAAAGCATCCTGAGACCATTCATGTGTGGGGTTGCTTCTCAGCCAAGAGAGCGGGCTCACTCACAATTTTGCCTAAGAATGCAGCCATGAATAAAGAATGGTACAAAAACATCCTCCAAGAGCAACTTCTTCCAAACATTTAAGAACAGTTTGATGACAAACAATGCTTTTTCCAGCATGATGGAGCACCTTGGGGATCAAGTTGATTGACAGCATGCCAGGACGAATTGCAGAGGTCTTGAATAAGAAGGGGCAACACTGCAAATATTGACTCTTTGCATAAACTTAATGTAATTGTCAATAAAAGCCTTTGACATTTATGAAATGCTTGTAATTATACTTCAGTTTACCATAGTAACATCTGAAGATTTTTAAACACTGAAGCAGCAGACTTTGTGAAAATGTATATTTGTGTCATTCTCAAAACTTTTGGCCGCGTGCTTGCGTGTGTGTGGCCTTGATTGACTTGAGAGTAGAGTTGCATAGATTTTAAATTGCACTATGAGGAAGGAGTAGGCTATATTACTAACTACTGTAGTACTGGCTAGTGATTAGCATTAATATTTTTTTTTCTGCTACAGAATTTTGACCAGAACAAACTTGAGGAAGAAATGCGAAAACGTAAAGAAAGAGTTGAGAAATGGCGAGAAGAACAGCGTAAGAGGGTTGAGGAGACCATTGGAGAGTTAAAAAGAGAAGTTGAAGAGCTAAAGCAAGGGAAAAAGTGGAGCTTAGAAGATGATGATGGTAAGTTCTGCTTTCAGCTTTATACTACAAAATTGCTTAAACTATGTTGTGTCCAAACATTCGGGCTCCTTCACATCTGAGCGCTGAAAACTGCAGGCTAAACAGACCTTTTCTAAGTGTATGTTGAAAGTGTCCAAGTTATTCCGAAAAGAGTGTGCTTAAACTACTACGTGTAGGTATTTAAGAGTGCAGAGTGAACATGTAGAATATACAGTAGTGTGTCGCTGTGCTAAACTGCCCGGGTGGGAAAGAGCACTTCGCCTCTGTTCACTCCTGTGCGCTAGCAGATGTGCTGCAGTGCCATTAATTCTTAACGCACCCCAACCAACTCGCGTGCATTGTAGAATGCCAAAACACATGGTGCCATGTGTTTTGGTGCTCCACAGTTAAAAGAAAGAAAAAGTTGCAATTGTCACGTTAGGCCGCACATTAAACATGTGTAAAATTTTCCTTTTCACTCTCTCTTTCACACTCACACACACGTGTGTGAATCAGGGCTTAGAGAATATTTTTGTTTCACAATTGCAGATGATGAAGAGGAGCCAGCAGAAGGAGAAAAAGAAGGGCAAGAGGAGGAAAGTGAGGAAGTGGATACTTTGGATGCCTACATGGAAGAAGTCAAAGAAGAAGTCAAAAAGTTTAACATGGGCAGTGTTAAAGGTGGAAGTGAAAAGGTTAGAACTGTTCATAGTTTGTTACTGCAGTGGCTTGTGCTCCATTTTGTATTCAGTATGGATGTTTCTTCAAAACTGACTTTTCCTAACCCATAGGTAGACCGATGTGATGACATGTAAGACTCGCCCCCTAGGAAGCTTTGCCTTTAGAGACCTGAATTAAGCCACTGTTTAAAAGTGCTTATCTTTGCAAACTCTGGAACTTGTAGCCTGTATTTTTATCTGCTTGGGTGTTAGCGATCACTCCAGAGGTAGGAATAGCTCTTGTAAAAAGTGTATACCTACAGGATGTATGTTAGAGGTGCACAAAAAATGACAGTACATTAACTTAGTGGCATACAATTTAATAACCAAGTAATAAAAAAAATGAACCACTTCCAGCGGGTTCACCTACATACATGTCATCCGCTGGAAGTGGTTATACCAAGAACATGGCTGCTGCTGCAGACCATTGCTGTTTAAATACAAGGGATCTGTACAGGTGCCGGATCGCTTGTACAGTCCTGCAGCCAGAAGAAGCTGGTGAAGCAGATTTTTGCTTCATCAGCTTCTTTGTGGTGCCCTGGTGACAGGTGTCTGAAAGCCCTCTTATGGACACCATAAGACGAATGTTTTTTTCAAGCCCTGCCCATCAAATTTATGAAGGCTTGAGTGTCCATTCAAGTGGACTGTGATTTTTGGTGGTGGTGAGCACTACCTGGTATATTACATTTTTATGCATTGTATTTGGGGAGTACCTCTTTTTCTCTGATACCTAAGGTGCAATTAGTCCTCATCTGTGCCCTTTATTGATGTTGCTTGTCTTAAAAGTTATATATTGGTGTATGTTGAGGGGAAAAAAGCAATACATGCACATTTATATCTCTGTAGCTGTCGGAGCTGGGTTTTTTTTTAACCACTTGTAGACCGAGGTGTTAAACCCCCTTCCTGGCCAGGTCATTTTTCAGTACGCTGCAGTACTTTGACAATTATTCCGTCATGCAACGCTGCACTAAAACAAATTTTATACCATTTTTTGGGGACAGATAGAGCTTTTCTTTTGGTGGTATTTAATCACCACTCTTATTTTTTACTATATAACAAAAAAGTACCCTAAATTTTGAAAAAAAAAAACCCGTTTCCCTATGAAATGTTATAAAACATTTATCAGCCCAAACTCCTGCTGCTGTCTAGAGATCTTGGTGTCGTCATGCTCTATACACTATTCAGACTGTGTATAGATGTGAGGAGCAGTCCATTTGGGATGATGCAGTTGTATGGGCGGAGGTATGCACAGCAGTGCTGAATTCCAGCACAAACAGCTGCAGGGAAAAGCACCCTGCGGGTTCAGGTAAGTGGGTGGGGGGATGCAGTTTGAGGGTGTGGGTTTGGAGAACATGAGGTTTCATGTCACACCCCAAATATGGGTGTGCTGTGAAACATGCTTGCAAAAGTGAATTAATCCTTTAAAATAAATGTGATCCATGTAGACTTTTTTTTGTACATACATTTTTGCTTAACGTTGAACTCCTATAAGTTCTGTTGCATTAAAGCGCTCTTTTACCCGTATTTTACAGAGGCAGCCTTTTGTGTACCTCTGGTGCTCAGTTCTCCTCCTCAGGCTTGTTTTCAAAAATGCAAAAGAAACTCTGCCAAAATTGGTGTGAAGGAGGGAGTTGGAGGTATGACTTGGACATTAGAACAACTGCCACACCTCTTCCTTTCATATCAAAGTTGGTGTACCAAGTTTTAAATCAGCCCTGTTCTGTTTTTACATAATAGTTTAAAACCCCTTTTTAAAGCATTATACATTTTCTTTATAATGCTACAAGCATGTTTAAGCAGAGGTTTCCCTGTCAACACTATAAAATCTTGCTGGTAAGCTCAGGTGTAGCTGGAGATAGCGAGTCCTTAAGCAAATAAGATTTCTTTAGTGTTACAAAGAGTTTGGGAAGGTGGTGTTGGGAAAAAATATCTTCAAAATAATGCTTTTAACTTTTTACTTTTATGTATTGATAAAGCTTTATTTAATCTTTGTCCACAGAAAAGTGGACCAACTGTCACAAAGGTTGTCACTGTAATGACCACGAAAAAGGCTCCTGCTGAAACAACAAAAAAAAAAGGAGAACTTATGGAAAACGATCAAGATGCCATGGAGGTAAATAACCTTCAAGTGTTCAGAGTGTTTTCTTGTATTGCATATTGGGAATTACAGGAGACTATATTGCCTATTGGAGGTTAGACAAATGCACTATTGAGATGCCTTGTTTTCTTGTTATCCAAGCTCACGTGCAATCACAGTTAAGTGAAATTTATTCTAAAACTCTTTTGGGGGGTTAATCAGCCTATATTTAGGAGTATTAGCATAATGCTAATGCATAGCTGGAATTGCAGATGTCAAAGGTTCATTTGTATTGGCTGAAATTGCTGCTATGCTGCTGTTTGAACAGTATATCTAATTAGTTGGCTTTTATTAAAGTGAATATATCAGTTGCAGGAAAGTCAACCTAAAAAATTGGCAATGTGTTTTATTAATTCTTAACTCCGTTTGTGTGTGTCCAAATAGCCACTGCATCCTACTTATCTCTGTGTGGTACTTTTGCATGTGTGTGTATATCTTTTTCTTTTTCAAATGGCCCCTTTATCCACAAATTCAGGAATAAAGCCCTACCATTCACTATTGTGGTGTGAGAGCCTCTTGGCTGCAGCTGCAATGTTGGACTAGAATAGTGATAGTGAGGTTACTCCTGGTATCTACAGGGCTTAACTTGGAGTCCACAGAAATCAAAGCCCCCTCCCCCCTGTATAATGTGCAAATACAGCAGCTCCCTGAGCACATGGAGACTTGACAACCAAAAAGTACAGCTTGGTACCTCTACTTTTACAATTTTAGTAGTTTGGCCATTTTTTCCCGTTGACAAGTTCTCTTACAGCAAGAGAGGCTAACCATTCTGGGATTTACAGTTTTGCAATAGTATGTTGTAGTAATGCTGTCATGGCAGACTTTTAAATCTGTGTGCTTTGAAATCTTGGGAATATGGAGGTGTGCCACAGCTGCTGTGCTGAGCGACTTCCCCTTTGCTGTGGTATTACAGAGAGTCGGCCATTCAGCACACCTTGGCACAGTGGACATTCAGCAATCGCTGTAAAGCATTGTAGTACTTGCAGGTACCTCAGTATTTTTTAGGATCTCTTTGGCCCTTCACTGTATAAAATATATATATATATATATACTAAAATTGGTCCAAGCAACATTGGGACAAATGCAAGTAGATATGAGTGTTTATGCCTCAAGTTCAGCTTTAAAGAGATTATTACTTTAAGGGCACTAAAGCTACTGACAGGTATGAAGAGCAGGCAAAAGATTTGTCTTTGCAAATCTGCAACAGCTTTTAGTATCCTCTGCTTGCCCGAATGCCAGGTATTCTGAACAGACAAAGCTTCGACATTCCACAGCATGCCGCTAAGCTGTCCCTACAAACGATTATTCAGATAATCTGGTTGTGATGAGTGTCACTGACGGTTCTTTCAGACATGTTAGCTTACAGTGAGGAAAATAATTTGATCCCCTGCAGATTTTGCAAATTTGCCCACTTACAAAGAAATGAAAGGTCTATAATTTTTATCATAGGCGTATTTTAAATGATAGACAGAATATCAACCAAAAATCCAGAAAAAAACACATGATACAAATGTTATAAATTGAGTTGCAGTTCAGTGAGTAAAATAAGTATTTGATCCCCTACCAACCAACAATAATTCTGACTTCCACAGACTGGCTATGTGGTACACATATTATTTCTGTCAATTTAAGAAGGTGCTCCTATTGACAACTCGTTATGTATATAAAAGACACCTGTCTGCAGAATCTCTTTCTTCCATTGAAAGACCTGCACAAGGCTGGAATGGGCTACAAGACTATCGGCAAGAAGATTGGTGAGCAGGAAACAACTGTTAGAGCGATTAATCGCAAATGGAAGAAATACAAAATAACCATCAATCGCTCTCGGTCTAGAGCTCCATGCAATATTTCGTCTCATGGGGTAAGGATGATCATGAGAAAATTTTAGGGATCAGCCCAGAACTACACGGGAGGCGCTTGTGAATGATCTCAAGGCAGTTGGGACCAGTGGTGTATTCTGGTTTGGGGCTGCCCTAGGCAAGACAAAACTCGCCCCCCCCCC
>NW_017308598.1:128372-134211 GCF_000935625.1 Nanorana parkeri | reverse complement strand
CCCCCCCCCTAAAATACAATCTAGAGCCCCTGGCCCACCTCTCCTGCTTACCTTGTTGCAGGGAGGAGGCTGTGAGGCGGCATGTCTGTCTCGGTGGTCGATTGGGAAGGTCTGCTTCAGACCTTCCCAATCGATCCTGCACAATCCTTTCGGCCAGCGTTCACTGAAAGAGCGCTGGCCGAAATGATCCGAGTGCCGGCGCAGACTCAGCTCTGCCGGTGACAGATGCAGACCGTGTAGCTGCTCTCGCAAGTCAGGTATGCGGTCCGTGACCGCGTAACTGACTTCCGAGCTGGCTGTGGGTCACAAAGTACCGGCTAACGGGCCGGTACATTGAGACCCCGGCATTTTTGCCGCTCCCTAGGAATCTGCCGCTAGAGGCAAACGCCTTGTTTGCCTCGCGGCAGATACGCCCCTGGTTGGGACCACAGTCACCAAACAAACCATTGGTAATACAATACACCGCCATGGATGGAGATCCTGCAACACCCGCAAGGTCCCATTCCTCAAGAAGGCACGTGTACAGGCCCGTCTGAAGTTTACCAATGAACATCTAAATGATTCAGAGAAGGGTTGGGGGAAAGTGCTGCGGACAGATGAGACCAAAATTGAGCTCTTTGGCATTAATGCGACTCGCCATGTTTGGAGGAAGAAAAATGCTGACTATGACCCTGAGAACGCCATCCCTACTGTCAAGCACAGAGGTGGAAACATTATGCTTTGGGGCTGTTTCTCTGCTAAAGGTAAAGGCCGACTTTGCCGCATTAAGGAGCCAATTAACATTTTTAAAATACACCTATGATAAAAATTATAGACCTTTCATTTCTTTGTAAGTGAGCAAACTTACAAAATCTGCAGGGGATCAAATGATTATTTGCCACACTGCATGAGTGGCATTTACTTTTTCCTGTGATTGCTGATTTGCAAGGTTGAAGGAGAACTATGGGGTCAGTGTTTTTCCCCATAGTTCTCCTTAGGGTAACGGGAGGACACAAACTAGCGTCCTCCCGTTACCCTAAGCTCAGTATAGCGCGAGCTACAACTCGCGGTATACTAAGACTTGAGGTGAGTGAAAAGCACTCATCTCATAGTTCTCCTTTTAATGTTTACACAAGTATGCTGTCTGCTGCTTGTAAGTAGCTGTCACTTAAAACTTAATAGTGTGCAAGATGCAGTAAAATGTTTCCCTTTTTATACCTGTAGTATTCTTCAGAAGAAGAGGAGGTAGACCTCCAAACTGCTCTGACTGGCTTTCAGACTAAGCAGCGCAAATTGCTGGAGCCTGTGGATCATGGGAAGATTGAGTATGAACCTTTCAGGAAAAACTTTTACGTGGAAGTTCCAGAGCTTGCCAAAATGACCACAGAAGGTAAACTTTTTCTCTTATTGTTCACTGGGGAACATGGCAGACCTCTAAGATTGTATGCCTATTCTGCAGGTTTTACATGACGTGTATTCTCGTAAGTTATTCCCTTAAACTGGTACCTTAGTTTTTATCTTATCTTGTTTTTGTATTTTTGTATTTTTTTTTTCTGACATGCTTCATAGAACAAATGAGCTATTCGCTCGTAGTCAGCCAAAGGTGCTCTCCCTCACTAGTTCAGTGGAGGGATGCCCCTAGCAGTACTTTTGCTATATTAATTCCTGTTTGGGCAAAACATTGCTGCTGCCTTGACTCCCAAAGGCCTGCACAACATGGTCTGTAGAGCACTGCGGCATATGTTGGTGCTATATAAATTGTAATTGTCCTGGGTTCATGCTCACGTCAGTAGGAACTGTTCTCCCAGTGGCTGCCCCTGCAAAATTTTACAAGACTCGTGATTATGTCACAAGAAATAATGAAAACATTTTCCTAATCATTAATCAGAACAGACAGGATCAATACATTTCAGGAAAAAGCGAAGAATGCCTGGAATGTGATGTGGAATGGGTTCTGTATATTTTTACAAAAGGGGTCCCAGCACACTTTCAAGCTTTGCCAACAAAAAACATGCCAATCTGTTAACTACTATGCAGTTCCCTACTGTGAGATATACAGTATCTGTAGCAAAACACAGAGAGAGTAGGCTCACCTAGAGACAGTCCCACCCCCCTAAAAGTCACAGCTGCAAATCGGAAGCCCAGCTGAAGTGTGTGACTGTACCAAATGCAAATGTGCAGATTTGCCTTTTTCGAGCTTTAAAAAGATAGGTGTTTATGCTCTATATGTGGGAACAGTGAGCTTCTATAGATACATGTTGAATATAATGCGTTCAGTGGTGGACCTAAGGAGCAATGGCCCCTGGTGCAAGATTTTTTTCTCAGGGCCCCCCTTCCCACTCGGGGGGACCCGAAGTGGATCCCACCGCCCTCCCAACCCCTCCGGCGCGCTCTGCACCAAATGAGCTTACCCTCTAATGTCCCCCCACAGTAGCACACTATTATACATTTATATAGCTCTGACATATACCGCAGTGCTGTACGGAGAACACTGAGCCAGTCACATCAGTCTCTGTACAGAGGTGCTTACACTCTAATACAGAATGACACCAACTGTGGAGGGACTACAAATCCCAACAATACATTATACATCAATGCAGAATAGTATATAAATTGGCGCTCTGGACTCTGGGACGCACTGGACTGCAATATTTCATCCAACAGACTAGGATTGAGAAATAAGTTATAATAGGGAACATTACAGTGTAATGTTCCCTATTATAATTCATTTTCTAATTAACCCAAATAGCACAGTGTGCAGTTTCTGGGCGCCCCCCTCCCCAACTGTGTCTTACCTTGCACAGTGAAATGCTGCCAGAGCCAGACACCTTCGGCCACACAGTCGGAAGGGGGCGGTGCATGTGACACACAGTGCCCGCGCCAGGAGAGGGGTGATCCGGCGGTGTGTCCTGTGCACCGCCTGCATTGTATTCAGGCAGATACATTGCAGGCGATATACGGGCCCCGCCGCAGCGCTCCCAGCTACGGCACTGGAAGTGGGAGGACAGCCCCAGAGCCTCCGAGCTGCCCGACCTGCCATATGCCACTGCAGCTCAATCCGCCCGTCAGCGGGCCCCCCTAGCCTTGGGCGGCCGCACCAGCGGTAGTTCTGCCCCTGAATGCGTTATCAAACATATTTCTTCTGTGAAGTGCAATATCATACAGCGCCTTGAATATTGGATGCACACTAGGGGCAGGGAATTCCAGCCCCTCAGGATGTGTGACATACTGTGAATCACCCATTTGAATACATGTAACAAGGTGGTATTATGCATGTATCTCAAGATGGGATCCGTTGGACCAATTCTGTTGTGTCATATGTGAATTTATAAAAGGGACTGTGCCCTATTGATAACATTAAGGACTCATTGGAAATTCAGGAATTGCATACAGCGATGGACTTTTCATCCACAAATGTGGTGGAAACCATAGCATTAAAGGGCATTGATATACACTATATTCCCGAAAGTATTGGGACGCCTGCCTTTACATGCACATGAACTTTAATGGCATCCCAGTCTTAGTCCACAGGGTTCAATATGGAGTTGGCCCACCCTCTGCAGCTATAACAGCTTCAACTCTTCTGGGAAGGCTGTCCACTTCAGAGTTCCCTTCACTGGAACTAAGGGGCCAAACCCAACCCCTGAAAAACAACCCCACACCATAATCCCCCTCCACCAAACTTTACACTTGGCACAATGCAGTCAGGCAAGTACCGTTCTCTTGGCAACCGCAAAACCAAGTCCATCGGATTGCCAGACAGCGAAGAGTGATTCGTCACTCCAGAGAACACTTCTCCACTTCTCTAGAGTCAAGTGGCGGTGTGCTTTACACCACTGCATCCGAGGCTTTGCATTGCACTTGGTGATGTAAGGCTTGGATGCAGGTGCTCGGCCATGGAAACCCATTCAATGAAGCTCTCTACGCACAGTTGTTGTGCCAATCTGAAGGCCACACGAAGTTTGGAGGGCTGTAGCTATTGACTCTGCAGACAGTTGGCAACTTCTGTGTGATTCAGAATGCACTGACCCCACTCTGTTATTTTACGTGGCATCGTCTATGGCCACTTTTCGGTGTGGTGATTTTTGCGGGCACGCTAAATTTTAAGGCTTTGACATATTTGGTATCTATTTACCCGACGTGACCCCGTCTTTTATATTTTACCAAAAATATGGGTAAGTATGAATAAATGTTTTTTTAACATAACGTAGGGCAAAAACTATTTTTATGGTACTTTTTTTCATTGTATAGTAAAGAATAAAAACCCCAGTGGTGATTTACCACTAAAAGAAAGCTCTGTGTCCCTAAAAAAATGTTAACATAAATTGCAAGGCTATAGTCCTGTCATGCTGACTGGTGAGACACCGTAACATTTTTCAAGCCCTGATCATAGAATTCAGTTTGTAGGGAGAGAAAAAAAGACAATGGCATATGATTCAAGGATCTCTGCTAAGTTATGTACCTAAACAGCAAATTGTATCTTAAATATGTATTTTCAAATGCAGTTTGTATGGGGTGCTTATTTGAGATTTGGTTTTATTCTATGTCTAGCTTGGTTTAATATTTTAAAATACACATTTCTTCCTCATAAAATAATTGATGGGAAAGAAAGTCTGACTTTTTGTACAAGAAAATTAGCATAAGGTCAAACACAAAGGTGTATAAAGCAGACTTTGCATATGCTTGCATTCTCCTTTATTTTATCTATGCTGAGTAGACCAGATCTTGTGAGAAGATGCTCCTGTGTTGTGCCGGAGTATTCTCTTGAGAGATTTGAGTTACTCAAGTGATTTAGTCAGAAGCAGCATGATGAAGTATGAAAGCTGAGGATAAGACAAATATGCAGTATTTATTTTCCCTGCAGATGATGGTATGGGGGGATTAGACCAAAGTGAATAAGCAAAACATATTTGTAGTGCAAGGTTCACTTTAAAGATTTGTGCAGTCCACTAATGGCACTTGCAATTTTGTTGAAAGTAGCTTTTCAGTAAATTCTAGGAGCAATAGCTTTCCTTGAAATGCATGTTTCAAAAAACATTTTATGAGCTTCTCCTATTGTAGTAATATGTAATACAATTTATTCTATTCTTTTTGTTCTCTAGACGTCAGTGCCTACAGACTTCTTTTGGAAGGCATTACAGTGCAAGGAAAGAATTGTCCAAAGCCAATCAAAACCTGGGTGCAGTGTGGAATATCTATGAAGATTTTAAATGCACTGAAAAAGTAAGCTTTGGTCCCTAATGAAATCCACAAAGTTTTTTGTTTTCTGCTTTTATTCCTATTAAATTAGACATATTGAGCAATAAAACCTGGTACCTCGGTTCACGAACTTAATTCGTTCCATGATTCTGGTCGCAAACCAAATCAAATACTGTATGTGCTAAAAAGCACACAAAAAAGCTTCACGGCAATTATGCACAGGTCTGTCTGCGGGGAAGATGGCCGCAGTCGTGTTGGTCACCCGACTTGGAGTTCGCGAAGAGAAGCGTTCATGAACTGAGGTATTACTATATAGTGATACATGATAATTTCAATAATTGTATTTGAGAAAATTACTCTTAATAGCCCAGCAGCTGCTAATTTGCAAATATGATTCTGAACATATATCCGTTTCTACAGTGTACCATTTGCAAAAATGTGTTACTAAACTAGTGCCAAAAAAATAGTACTTGGACCAATAGTACTTAGTCCAATTGCTTGAAAAAGCTTAGTTTAAAGTAGGGATGCACCGATGCAGATGATAGTATCGGTGCCGATGCCGAGTATTTGGGCGAGTACTCGCCCAAATGCTCCGATGCCTAGCCCGATACTTCCTGTATCAGGAAGCCGGGCAGCGCGTCATTACGCGCTGCCCGGTTTC